>NC_081412.1:125366574-125506574 GCF_030272615.1 Cryptomeria japonica | reverse complement strand
CCGGCCCAACCAAAACACCCAAGCAAGCAGAGGTGGGAGGAGGTAGGCCAAACGAAGGAGAATTCAAACCAAGGAGAGCAGGAGAGCCATTGTGCATCGACATGATTGTTAAGAGGCAGGCCAGACGAGGAAGAATTCAAACGGGGGAGAGCGGAAGAGCCATTCCCTATTCTTTTGCCTAGGCTAAGTATTTATGTTACATCTAGCATATTGTTGTGATAACCAATTAAATACATTTGCAGACTTAAATTGTCTTGTGAAGTTACAAACAAATCCACAGATGCATACTATACATATATAAAATTAAATTTTCAATTGAAGTTAATTAAAAGGTCGGGGTAATTGAAATCAATTTGTACTCACCATCGTATCCATCAGACCAATCCAATATTGTGAAGCATTTATCCCACGTTGTCTCATATCTTCAAAAAACATTCCAAAACAATGGGTTACATAGCTCCTATCACAACAAGTATTATCACTGATATAAAAGTGAACCTCCTTGATCATAATGCATTCATCTTCGCTACTTTCTACACCATCCACATGAAAGTCGACATGTCTATAGAAAAATTGTACAAAGATTGCAAGTTGCTTAGAATGATAATATCGACTTTGAATCTTAATGTGAAGACTAAATGTATAGTTCTTAGAGAAATCTACAATCAAGAGAATACAACCTGATCAAATACAATTTTTTGAGTCATAAAATTTCTTAGATTTCCATCTTGCACCATGACAATGTTGGATATGTGGATATATGATATTACAAAATTTATTCATGAACTCATTGTAAGACAATTCACTCTCTTTCAACATAACTTTTTTGGACTCAACTCCTAACTTTGTTTGGTATTTCTCATATTCAAATATCTTCCACTAAACTTGCATTAAATGATCAATATTATCAAGGATTTTTATAGATGGACATATATTTGATATTAGACCCTAATAAACATATATTTGACATATTAAGTAGAGGGTTTTTATTTTAAACGTTATTAATGCAAAAGCCTACACAAGTGGACTTGATTAAGAATTATAGGAAGACATGGAAATAACATCTAAAAAGAAATAGAGTTCAATGTTAGGAAAAACTATTTGAGCTTTGGAAGCTTAAGATACACGATATTGTTGTGAAGATATATCTATGGGATGCAATATCAGAATCCAAACCTACGTCTCTATCAAAATATGATTTGGATAAAGTGGAGATAAAATCTAAGGGTATCATTGTGCTTTATTTGGCCAATTTAGCATTGTTGAATGTACATTAAGTGATCACCACAACACATTTATCTAATAAATATGAAGGATTTTTTCATGCTAAATATTTATCTAAAAACATATTTCTAAACCAAAAACTTTGTACTCTCTCAAAATGGATGATGGTAGCTCTATGGTTGAACATATTCATGTATAAATAGCATGATTGTTACCTACTTATAGTCTGTTTTAGTAAAAAGTGAGAAGCATCATTGCATGAACTTGATATTTTATTTTTAAGATTCATTGGACAACTTTGTTATGGTTATTGGGAGTATTGCACAACTTTAAAAATTGATTTTGTGGTAGCATTGTTTCTTTTAAAAGATATGTAAGGGAAGTCTTGAACACAATATCAAAATAGAGTGATTCATTATCATCCTTAAATATTCATTAGTATCATTTGGGATATCTAGGCATGGTTTAGGAATGATTAGAATAAATTAGCCCATGGATACTAGAGTGGATTAGGGATTTAACTAAGGAAGGAAATTAGTAAAATCTATACAAGGATTAAACTTGCATTAAATGCAAACAAAAATTAGCAAGAACATATATATTTAAAAACTATGAATAATACAGAAAACAGATGTAGAAGTAAGAGACAAATAAACACTACAAGTTGTAGGTCTACAATCATATATAATCATTATATATTTAACCTCATAAAGTCACAAATCTTCAAAATTAATCATGATGAATTGAAAATCATCATACTTAAAAATTTGATGCCTTTCCTAGTGAAATATTGCTTGTGTTTGATTATTGGAGATGCTTGAATTGATGGAAGAAAAAATAATTTTTATTTATTTATTTATATGGGTTACACTTGAATCATTTTCGGTTAGTAGATAGTTGGTCATTTATTATCCGACCAAATAGTTTCCAACCAAAAGGGTTTTTGACCGAAATCCTTTTGACCATAAGCTATCCACTCGAATTCTCCTATGTGGTATCTATGTTGGTAGCCACATCACCCTTTTTAAAGAAATCTAAAACTTTCCACTTTTGTTGAATTTTTTTGTAGACAAATGAGTTTTCTCAAAAATCTTAAAATTGTCATTGGTAGAGCTCAAAGTCAAGAATATAGCAATGTAATTTTTTATGTTTTAATTATTTGTAATAAGTTTTTTTAAACTAAAATATTATAACTAGGTTGTTAAAATTAAAAAAGAGACTAATTTGAAATTAAAAGAAAAATATTAGACCATATTAAAATATTTTACAAAATATATGGTTCATTTGAGGAGAAAATCTTCTCGAAAAATTTGAAAAAGAGATATCAGAAAAAAAAAAAAAATCTCGTTTTCATGTTTTTTGACAATGCCAAGAGGACCTCATGTTTTTTTGATTTTTTCAAAAATAAAAAATTTACCTTCAAATGTATAAAAAAAATATCAAAATTTTAGTTTTTTTTTTTAATAGCATACATAAACTTCGTGAATATTTTTACATTTCATCACTTCACATCATTTTGATATTCAAAACAGAAATGACACTCTTATGCAGTCGAATTTGAACAATTTTTGTTGTGTTGGTCATTTCCTTTATAAAAGTATGACACAGGTTTGTACTTTTACCCATACACATGTGTATATCCTATGAATATAAAAAAACATGCACTCTTTTTGCAAAGATCTTTTTTCCAATTGTTTGTATGTGTGTGTGCATGCAAATAAAATAACATGCACTTTTACTTGTGATGGAGATCTTGTCAAACATATGACAACATTAACAAGGAGAAATACAAGACGAGTCAACATCGAAACATTGAAGGTATCATGTCAGCTCAACAAGGTAGAGAATGATCATGTATTCAAATATAAGTGATGATGTTATGATGCAAGGTACTACCATACTTATGACACAAAAAAGTATGCAACAAAAAACAATACTGTGTATATGTGTGTGTGGGTTCTCATAGTCATGATGTCTCACCATTCTCCTAATTTCTTTCCCCCTCTCTAGTGGTACTCCCTCCTCATTCAAAGAGGGGAAATTAGTTTCATGCATCGACCTCATTTAACCAATAAGATAGCTAATCCATTACTCATAACATCAATAACATAATATTAACATTCAAAAATCAATAATCATGAAAATAAGAAATCCCATCTATTTCTTTTAGTCATTGTCTTGAATCTAATATTCTCTTTCTACATGTCATGAATAGAATATAAAGTTATCTCAATATAATTATCCTCAAATCATAATTTTAAAATGCATAATAAAGTATTTGACTGATAATTAGTTAAAATAGAATAAATAAGCTAGTCCAAAAACGTGGTGACATCTCTTCCCTCTTAAAGATCATCATCCTCGATGACTTAGTTCAAACTAGTGGTAAACAAGAACAAACTAAAACATATTTAAAAAAATTTAACAGCTATTATCTATTAATTTTCGTTCTCTAAAGCATATTCAAAAAGTCATAGCAATTACTATATGTTTTGAAGATTTAATTCAATATTCCCTGATTGCTTCTAAGCGAAAATTATAGAATTATCAATACACAAATCATTTGTATTGAATTATTATACATACACCGAATGAATATTTTGTCTAACAAGTAATTTCAATTGTGAGATTCAAAAGAATGATTTTATTAAACAATTCACTATTGAATATTGCATCAAACAAGGCACATATTACAAAGTACTTATCAAATGTCAATTTCTTCACTTATACCATTCAACTATTACGAATATAAATATAGAATGCTACTATCATTAAGGAGAAAGGGACTACTTGGAGTAACTATGAGTATAGAAATAGAGCTTACCATAAATATAGACATAATCAAATGGTTTAACAAGCGTGATGAAGCCTATGGATTATTGTGTTTGCTTATATCTTTTGACCTTATTTTAGATTGAGTTCTTAGATTCTCCCAATCAAATTTAGACTAAGTTGACTAGTTTATTTGGGCTTTAGGATGCATGAAAGGTCACTAGTTGGAGAAAGAAATCATTAGTTTGAGTCTTGAAATTTTTGACACCATTTAAGATTTCTTCACTAAATTAAAATAATTGAGATTATAGTTAAAGCAACGTGGAATTGAAAAGAAGACTCCTAGTTGATTTGTAGCATTCTCTGCAAACTTTATTCACATTATTTAGTATTTGTATCCTCCTTTTGTGAAACAAATGCCCCAAGAATTAGTTCACAAAGCCATTTATATGGCTTTACCATCAATCTCATAGTTAGAGAGTAAGAAAAGCTAGTATAGATGGGTACTCTTAGTTTGTTAATTATCAACATTTTATAACATATTTTTGATGAATAGGTTTGTTAGAATTCTATTGACTAGAATATATATAAATATTCACAAAATAGGTGGGGCGATACAAGATCATACCCTGAGAGTGAAACAAGCACAACCCAAAGTTAAAAGATAACGCCAATAAAAAGCCACAAAGTGTCAAGAGCAACAATAGCCAAAGGAGGCAAAGGGTCTTAATCACTCAAATTCCCCCATACATCAGCGAGATTTGGAGTGATGCTAGGAATATCCCAACCCTCATCTCTATCTTTTTCCTTATCTTTATCTTTGTCTTCAATGCGAAATGGAGAAATCACCAAGTCTATGTGAGGATTTACCACTTAAAAGAATCAAGCATAGGCCATGTAGGAACACCACTAGTCGATGCTTTTGTCCTCCCCAAAATCCTTCCAGAAGGAGTGCCCCAAGGGGGAGGAGAATTAGAGTGCTACTAGCCAGGCTATGATAAACTTTTGTGACAGTTAAAGTGGTGGAGATGTGCTTGGGACCAAGGAGACCGTGAGTGTTGAGTTGAGTGGCTCCTTTCGCATCAATCATGAGTAGGTGAGTGACCATGAGAGGAGGATGAAGTTGGAGGGAAACTAAAAATAGTGTTGGGGCATTGCCCCAATGTTTATGTAGATTCTAAAGGTGAGTCACCTCTAGGGCCCCCTTGCTAGCTTGCACTTGAATCTGTAATAAAACAATTGAGAAAATGATTGCTTTAAAGTAAAGAAAAACATTGTGATCTACAATATGATGACTGAAAATAGCAAATTTTTTATCTTTCCATATGCTAAAGAGAATTGCCACCCTAAAAGCATGATAAGTACAGTTATACTTATGGGAAATTTAGGGCCAATCCTCAAACATTGAAATCATGATACATATGGTTATATATATGGGAAATGCAGGGTCAGTCCTCCAAAAGAGTCATGTGTCAGGAGAAAGGTTTTCACCTAAAAGGACAAAAGAAGTCACAAATCCAATTCTAGAGTTGTTGAGATCTTTGACAAAAACAAAAAAATTGTTAGAAAGATTCTAGCTACCCATATAACAATAAATGAGGGTCTTAGATACCCATGTTGTGCAGTCATGATCCCACAGGCAAGCCTTGGAAAAGAATACACCTGACAAAGTGGGCGAGGTTAGGCTAAACGATGACCAACCAAATATTAACAAACCTGTGTTGCCAGAGATAGACAACTACAAATGCCATCTTTGGTTCAAATTGGACACCATAGAAGGTGAGGAGAAAGTTAGTGGTACCCAAGTCCAACTTGTAATTGTAGAAAGCAGTATCATGACTCCACCACTAATCTTTCCACCAAGGTTCTTAGAGCACACCCTAATTTTGTGCAACATCTCAATAGGAATGGTCCCCATGACTATATTATATGTCTCTCAATTTGGTCAAGAGAGATGGAACTAGGCCTTGAGCTTGTCCCATGACATGAGATTTCTATATGTTATGGAAAACAAGTCTTGAAAGCTTTGGATACCTTTCTTATGGAATCGTAAGGTCTTAACCCATGGCAACTGGACCAACAAGAGACCTTGGTTCTATAAAAGAGGAGAGTAGCAAAGATAATGTTGGTTGATGGAAAGTCCATTTGTGAAACTAGATCCAACCCATTGAAGACATGATTTAACCACCTCCTAGGCATGCCAAATTCTTTTGGCAACAAAGTGCCCTCGATATGAACAACTTCCTTCATGAGAAGGGTATAAAGCCCAATCTCCCTCCAAGAAGATTGATTGATTGGGAAGCCTTAAGAAATACGATGTCATAGAAGAATCTTCCAAGCTTTGTTACTAGAAAGTGCTTGAATAACCCATTTGACACAGAGTGCCAATCCTTGGTGTTGGGTAGAAAGTAATCCTAACTCGCTAGACTCTTGAGGAAAGCAACAAAATTCTCAAGCAACCCAATGAAAACCTCGTGGTTGTCAGAGAAAGCCCAAATAAAACCTCCAAGAATCTTTTCAAGCTTCGAATAAGAAGCCTTAAAAGGATCCCAACAAGAAGAATAATACACATGACTGTATGAGTGGCTACAAGGATTTTAGAACAAACCTAAAATTCGCTTGCCAAGGAAAGGGGCTTAGTAATCCAATAGACAAACTTCTTTCAATTGTAACAAGAATCACATTCCAAAGAGCCATTGACAAGGGTTGAAAGGTGAAGGAAATGCCTAGAAATTTGAATATTTTTCCATAATCCACCCATTTCCAGCTAAGAAGCCAAGGCAATGCAAGGAGAGTGGATTGGTGATAGCATTGGGTTTTGTGTCACTGAATGGCTGATTTCCAGGGAAGGCAAAAAGTATCCAAACAGTTGAGCGCCTCCTTTCTATTTTGCTCCTCTTCAATGAGAGAAAATAATCATCAACAAAATGATCATTGACCAGCTTGTTTGATGACTCGAGTAGGGCAAGACCTCAAACTAGCCTACAAAAAAAATAGGCCAAGAGATACCCAAATCTTTCAACCACAAGAACATACAAAGAAGGTGCAAGAGGAAATCCTTGTTTGATATAGTGGAAAAGGCCAAAGGCATGCGAATGACAACCATTTATAGCGATGCAAGTAGAGGCATTTGCAAAAATCATATTGACCATTTGAATAAACCAAAGACCAACCCCAAAACTTGGAGCATGGCAAAGATAAAAGGCCAATTGATGCAATCATAGACTTTGGCAAAATCAATTTTCAAGAAAAAGACCTTTTGTTGAGAACACCGATCAAATTTCATGTCCATATGAAGGAATAATCATCTTATATATGCATTGAAGCATCAATATTAAAAAAAAATAGTGCAAGAAATTTTCCTCTAGATATTAGTAAATCTCTCACATTATATAATAATCAAACTATTTTACTCTTACCAAAGAATTTTATTTTCAAAACAAAAAAGAAAAGAAAAACACATTGAAAATCATGAGCACTTCACTCAAGGAAAAGTATACGATCATAAATAAATTCTCAAAACTTGTCCATCTAATTATCAAATAGAATACATACTATGATCAAGAAGAAATAGGCTGAAATCTTAACAATCATTTAAAAACCTCTATTTGATATCAAATTTTCCAAATTCAAATTAATGCTCGTCTTAGATGGTGCCATTAAGGGGGAGTGTGTATGTCAATGACACCTCTAGTCATATGTTTGTGTCATTGTTTATAATTGTTAAAGAAGTGCTACATTATTCGTATACTTAATTTTTTTAATAGAAATTGATAGGTGATGCTCCTTGTTAACATTAAGGATGAGAGTTAGAAAGCAATGTTATTAAGGGTCAATACCTTTACACCATTTATATATAGTTTTGTATAAGGTTATAATACCTTATGCATATTATATGCTTTATATAACATGTAGTATTTAAATAATTAATACTCTAATAAACTATTTTATTACAAATAAATTATAAATAATAATTTTAAATGTGTGATTAATATCCCTTTAGGTATTTTGTAACCCCTTCTTTTATGTTTGAGGTTCTTTCTCATTAAAAACATGATGAATTTTAAATCACTAGGAAGAAGAGATAATATTGATCATTTGAAAGTAAGATGCAATATCTCTAATCCATAATTTTATAAACAATTTTCTAATTTTTTTATAATCAAATGATATTTGATAAAAAAAATTATCTCAATTTTTTGAACATTATATATCAAATTTATACATTTAAATTATTTATAATGATTTATAGTCTAAGATCCTAATTTCTTATGCCCATTGTAATTACATCCCTTGCTCATTTGAGATAAAAACACTTAAAGCTAAAATTTGTGTTTTTTGGCACCGGATATCATATAAATCTCTCTCTTTTATTTCGACTATCACAGAGCATTTTATACGAAGACTCTCTCTTGACTCGCAGCTCTATAACTTTTAATGGAAGGGAAATTAAATGCTGAAGAAGAAGCAAAGAGCATTTGTAATTTATCTCTAGCTCTCTTAAAAGGATAATGAAAATGAGATGATTAACTGAATCCACAAAATCTGAAAGGCATAATTGTTTGCATGTAGAAATCTGAAAAAAAGGAAGGAAAGTTCCAATTAGATTTCTGCATAAAATGATCTTTATTCTATTGCGTTTTGGCTAGCATCCCCTTCCGCAACGTTTGGCTTCTAAAAGATCATTATGAGTTTGAATATACCACTATTCTTACATGCATGACCCACAAATCTCGCGTTTAGTGCTCAGATTTGGTAAAAAAAAAACAAGTCAGAGATCCCACCATGCTTCCAAATTTAGCTATCCACTTCATCTCCACTGGGCAAAGCCAAGCTAACCTGTCCCTGTTCAAGCACCCGGCACAGAAACATTTTATCAGTTGTCAAGTTGCTTCAAAGTGTATGATACTATGCACACACAAACAGCACCTTTCAATGAATGTAATGAAGTACAGGCGACGAAAGTCAATTCAGTTAATAATAATAACTGGGCTATGCTCCCATAATAAAAAAAATTTGTCTCTTCCCAAGATCCAATTCGATGTAGATAATACCCATTTGATAAATTTTGAAACAAATTCCCTGCTCAAGAGCAATATCAGGTATTAATGTAATTTTAGAAGGTTCAAGTCTTAATTTCTGAGCCCAAGTATCTTCTAATTTGCTCAAAAGCGCCTCCCCTGTTTTTAACTTACTTGGATGGCATATAGCCCACTTTTATATGACACCTATTTAAGACTTCACACTATAAAAGAGGAGTAGGAGACAATAGCCAAGATTGCAGGTCTTTGTCTCTTTTGGTTTGTAAGCAATGGAGGCTCATAATACTTTGTCTGAGTGCAAGATTGACATTGACATTGCAGAGAACAAAATTATTTCTAGAAAGATTAGATTGGTAGAAGCAACGAGCCAAATTTCAAAAGAAATGAATGATTTTTGGATTAAACTTAGAAGAAATGTGTGGAATCTGGGCAAAGATGATCCAAGGAGAGTTATACATGCAATCAAAGCTGGTCTTGCAATGTCAGTAGTGTCTCTGTTTTATTTAGCCGATCCACTCTTCAGTGGAATAGGAGACAATGTCATTTGGGCTATCATGACAGTAGTTGTGGTTTTTGAGTTCACTGCAGGTAGTGCACTTTAGAAAACATTGTGAACTAATATTAATCAATGATATAATATGTCTGAATTTTTACTATAAAGATTTTTTTTTTGATACCTATATACCAGGTGCCACGTTATTCAAAGGTTTGAGCAGAGGAGTGGGAACTTTGCTCGGAGGTTCTCTTAGTGTATCAATTGATTATTTGGCAGAGAAAGCTGGACCATCAGGCCAAGCTATATCTATTGTTGTTTCAATTCTTATGCTGGGTAAATATTGTCATTTTATTTATTTATCCCGGGAATGTAAGTATTTATAACCGTGTTTTACTGTTTATAAACAGAGATGTTTATTGTTGAAATCTATTTTATACTGTATAGTATATATACCACCCCTATGATTATCGTAGTGTAACAATAAAGAGTACACCTAGAAAGTATCCCTATATTATTTTCCTGTGTTATTGTATTGCATTTTCAACCAACCACCTTATCAAGGTGATTAATGGTTTTTCTTTAATTTTGACAGGCACTGCAGCAACATATTCTCGTTTCTTCCCCAAAGTGAAGAGCAAATATGATTATGGAGTAGTAATATTCATTTTAACATTCAATTTTATAACAGTCTCTGGTTACCGAGTTAACAATTTATTTCAAATGGCCTGGGAGAGGGTATCCACAATTGCAATTGGGTGTGGCATTTGTCTCATTTTAAGTTTGTTTGTTTCTCCAATTTGGGCTGGAGAGGACGTCCACAATTCCCTTGTAGCTAAACACCAAGGCCTAGCTGAATCCATTGAAGGTGAAATATACTTTGTAGTTTTGTTTTTAAATCTCTAAACCATTGAACATTCTTAATGTCAGCTGTAAATAGCTGTATATTAACACAATTAATCTCAATGTCAACTACTAGTATATTAGACGTCCTTAATGTTAAGGATAAAAGTGGGTACACTGTAGTCAACCCAGTGGATCCTAATATTGACAAATAGTATATTGGACATCCTTATGATATCAATAAAAACCAGTATATTGTTAATTGTAGTCAACACAGTGGATCCCAATGTTAACAACTAGTATACCGGACATCGTTAATGCTAACCATAATATCATATACATTGTAGTCAACACAGCGCATCCCTATGTAAACAACTGACATATTCACTACAATGCATTTGCCCTTTAAAATCTTCCCATTCTTAATGAATTACTGAATTTGTAAACAAATAAAACACACATTGAATTAAAAAAAATTGTATGACATTATTTTTTCTACACCGTGGGAGCACCAGATACACAAAAACAAAAGATAATGAGAATACTTATTATTTTTCTAATGCAACTGCAAAAAAACCAGTATAGTTAATGTTTTTTATTATGTTTTTAAGAAATTGGAACAATGTTCATAGAACATCCCGTGGTGCAGATTCAGCATCTATATTCTTATTATGATCTAGGGACGTCTCTAATGCATACCATTCAACGTTTTATGGGTTTTGGCAGCCTGCTTGGAAGAATACTTCAAGGCATCTCCAGAGTGTACTGCACAGAATGCAGATGAATCCCACAAGTCTCTAGAAGATACAATCTACCGTGGTTATAGAGCTGTTCTAGATTCTAAAACCAGCATTGAAGAATCCATGGTAACCTTTCAATTGATTCAACACATTGCTTTTATAGTTGTATGTGTGATGGCTATGAAATGTTGAACTGCCAACTACACCATACATGAGGGTTAGACAAATATACCATACTGGTTAAAGATTAGGCTAATAGATTATCATTGTTATCAGAAAATCTAGATAAATGAAACAGAATCATATATTGTCTCTGGAATTGCAAATTGTTGCAATAAACAGTGGTAGAGTTAAAGCCTAAATAACTAATAGAGGAACAAAGCTAAAATGAAACTCAAGGCTAAGTATAAATGGTTAAGAGAAATGAACTTTGAATACAAAGGCCACGAGGCATTGAAGATCGATTTTGAAAACATGATTTAAGGGTAAAAATGTCATCTATCCCAAAGGTAAAGGCGAAGATTCAATCTATAAGACTGATGCATAACCCGCATGGTTCGAATAAATAAATCAAATGTTTTAAGCCAACAAATTCAAAATAGGATAAAATCATTAAAATTGTTATGTTGTTATTAAAGGTTATGCCTCTGCAGGTGAACTTTGCAAGCTGGGAGCCTCCTCATGGAAACTTCGGATTCAGACATCCATGGAAGCAATATTGCAAAGTAGGAAGCATGCTACGTAACCTTGCTTATACTGTTGGAGCTTTGCATGGTTGTTTACACTCTGAGATTGAGGTAATCAATAAGATATTTCAAGCTTTTAAAATTCATAATAATTGTTGGAGCTTAGCTCAAGGATAAAAAAATGTACAGTTAATTACTAACAAAGATCAAACAATCCATATAATTGTTTGAAAGAGTTGAGGATAAAAAAGGCCACTACTGTGGTTCATGGCGTACTGTATTGATATTGGGGTGGCACTATTACAACAACCACCCGGGTTCAAGCCACAGCAGGGCTAGTGCGCTAGCAAGCTTCATGGCACGGGCACCGTGGCTGACCCTTCTAAGAACCCACCTAAAAAATTATCCTAAAATCTTTCAAAAATTTTGAGGTTGTAATTCTAAGTATTTCAAAACTGGACATATGGATATTGTTTTTTGGAACCTTACACAGTTCAACTTTTTTCTTCCCATGCAGGCAAGTCGTTATAGTCGTTTGGTATTCAGAGAACAATGCACCAAAGTTGGGGAAAAAGTGGCAGAAATATTGAAAGAACTTGGAAACAGCATAAAATGCATGCATCAATGTAGAGCTTCAGTGTCCATGATGGAAGAGCTTAATGCTTCAGTACAAGAATTAAACATGGCCTTCCATCTTCAGCCGCGTCTCTTATTCCATATAATCTCAAAAAACCCTACAGAAGACCATTGGATTCCACCTCTGAATTCTCCCCAAAATTTCACACAAGGAATACAACATGATTTAGCTCAATCCAATGAATCTCAAATCTCTAAAGAAAATAACGAACAAATCTCGGAATTGTTCCCAGTGGAAGACCACGAACTTAACAGAAAAGCAGAGAGCAGTTATTTGTTGGCAGCTATTGGTCATCAATCTTGCAAGAACACTCACAGCGCAGAATTTGCAGAGACACTTCCTATTGCTACCTTTGCATCCCTTCTAATAGATATGGTTAACAGACTTGAATATGTTATAGAGGCTGTTGAAGAACTTGGAAAGCTAGCAGCCTTCAAGACCAAGTGCTAATATTACAGAATAGCCCTCCACATATATATTGGAATAATTAGCTGCCAATACTGGTAGTCTAATTAGGTACAGAGTTAATTTATTCGTGCTAAATTAGCAATACTTTGTTCAGTCACGCTTCACTTAACAAAACTTTAATTTGTTAAGTTTTGTTTTAGTCAATAAATCCCTAATCCATAGCATGAATAGAGGAGTCTGCTTCTTTTAACTCTGCTTGTAGCAAGTCATTTGAATAAAAATCAGAGTTTTCATCTATTCATTTGTTCTTCTCTTCTCTGTCTACATTCCCTATCACTAATTTATGCAGAGCCATATTTTGAATATGGTATTGGAGCCAAGTTTGCAGTGAAGAGAGGATGACCCCTATGCCATGAATTGAAAAATCCAACAATTCTAAAACAGAGGTATCCTCTCAAATGGGTAGATTTAGATTTTTCAGAAATGGCTTGCCAAATGGGTGGCCAAATTAGGATGGGTGAGAAGCACAGTTCTACGGAGTTTTCTACTGGTTTCTGGGAAGGGGACGGTTTAAGTTTGGGGATGGCCGGGTGGCCCATATACACATAGTATTTGAAAAATTAGTTATAAAAAGATGTGTAAAGAATGAGGATAAGAATGAAAACACATTCCCAAGCATAGCACCCCAAGATGAAGTAGCCAATTAATGTGGACTCCAGCTAACATTTCTCAACTCTCTCTTCTAACATCTAGAATCAAGAAAGTGGTGTAAATGCAATCCAATCAATTTATAACTACCATTGTCATAAGCTACCTCCACTATTATTTCTACTCGAACTAGTATTCAAGTCAATAAAGGAAAAATAATTAATAACTAGAATTCACCTAGTCACTCCTTAAGACATTCATGTTCGCATTCTAGAGTTTAGATTCATAAATACATATGATTTGCAAGATTAATACCATTTTACTTCCAAACATTCTCCTACTTGATATTATGCATTGCTATACATATCACATCTCAAATAAAAGACATTCCCATGCTGTAAGACATAAAATGTAAAAATAAACAAATTAGAGACTAGAGATATGACCTGATACAACCTGCAAGATTATTGAAGAAGGTATGTTGTCCATTGTTGACTGAAGGAGAACCTGACAAATGCAGGATATGGCAGCAGGTAAGGGGAGTGCAATGCCATTATGAGGAATGGCGTCCCTTCCCACTCTTCAGAGCTTTTATTAGGTGTCAGGAAGGAGTGAAGGGAAGGAGGCACGAAATGAATTCATTGAAAATGCTTTAGAAACTGGGAAGCGAAGGCAAATTTTGCCAGCAGATTTTTCCTGCCCCCATGACAAGGAAACATGTAGAATTAGGCAATGAGAGTGTAGAACGGCACATAGAAGGGTTACTTTGTCTTTCTCGGGCACCGGAAATCAAATTGATGCCTTCTAGGGTTTTATCTCTTTTCTCCAGTCTTTCCCTTAGTGTTATTGTTGTTTCAGAGTTATAAAACATCCCATGTCTGTTCAAAAATATCCCCTTCTTTAAAGGCAACATTTATTAGGGGAAGAGCATCAGTAGCCGTCGTAGTTAACTTTGCGCATCCACAGATCTTAAACGGTACATCGGATTTTGAATTTTTTTTTTCGGTTGTCTTCGTATGCAACTTAATTGCTTAAAGCTATTGATCTGGCTTTTGGGTAGTAACGATGCATGCTGTGGAATCAGTTATGCGCACAAAGGTCAAAAAGTACACATTTCAAAGTGTCCCCTGATACCTAACTAAAGATGTCCTAGTAATCGTCCACTCAAAATTGCCAGTACTTGTGGACAAATGTCCCAATAGTTTTGCACAAATGTTCCAATAGTGGTGCACAAATGGGTCAATTGTGAACAAAAAATGACAAAAACTGATCGGCTATTGGTACAAAACAAATTTATTAATGGTGTTTTCACTATGACGACTATTGGGGGGTCACTATGACAATAACATGACAACTATTGGAACTATGTCAGCTATTGGTGCTCTTCCCCTAGATACAAGAATGTACCATCAAACTAATTACATCATTTGATATTAGATGAACATACACAAAATTACATATCTTGAAAATATACAAATTGTCAATGGGTTCTTGGTGTATTGGTGAAGTTGAATGGTTTTAAATGAGCCCATCAAAGATCAAGTCTTGTTGACTGCAAGGCCTTTGACATCATAAGAGATGAAGCCGCGATTGGATACCCCTTGCTTGCTCGATTGGTGTGCTTGCAAGCAGTGTGTCTTTGCTAGGCTGTGAACTATATTTTGTTATAAGGCCTCTATGGGTTAAGTAGAGATTGATGTAGTCTACCCCTAGAAGACCATGTAAAAAGAAAGAGAAATATGGAATTTAAAATTAATAGGGTTATATTTTGTACAAGTCATGTAATATCTTGTTGGTCTTGGAACAAATTGAAACACCACAATTTTAATTATTGCAAGGAAGATTAAATTTTGATACATGATTAAACTAGTCATGGAGGTGACAATTTATTTCTTTATATTAGGCCCTCAAATATGATAGAAAACTCAAGGGTTCTATTGTGAGTCTCAATAATTAACAAGGACAAGCCCTAACAAAATCTCCAATGGAGGGTGCAAGAACAAGACACTATTTTCCTTTATGGTTTATCATTTTGTGTCTAAGAGTATGGGCTAGCAAGCTCTACCTAGTAAAGGATTTAAATTATCTTTTGTGCTTGCACTATGACTAGTAACTTAGTTGGATATCATGGTTGGATAATAGAAGATGATATAGTACAATATGTTCATGATACTTAGTTCCATTAAGCCATGTAGTGTAATAGGATATTATTGTATTCTATGCCAAATTAAAAACTGGGTGAATGATCATTAGGAAGTTGACCCAATGCATTATAGGCTAGTTGAGTGTCTACTCTCTCACCACAAGCCACAAAATTCGCTTGGAGGGGTGGATAGGAATTAAATCCACTTTGTTGGGATCACATTGCACCCTAACGCGAACCATGAGAATATAAAGATAACGAGTCTACATGACCTTTGCAAAACACTTAAGGTATGCCTCAAGTATTATTCGTTAATCCTCCATTGATTATTATTTCATAATCTAATTGTACCATTGTAGATTTTATGTAGTTTGCATGAATGATGAAATATTTTATTGCTGGAAATTACTTTGTATTGTTGTCTCTAGATGTTCATTTATTCATTTTTTTAATCACGATTGTAATGAAATGATATTTACAAAAAAAATTGTGCATTTTTTTTAGGTTTGTTGGGGTTGTTGCAATAGGTTCATGGCCTCTATACACCAAGATATCTTATTCATGCTCACTAATTTCATAGGTTAATCTATACAACATTATCACAAGTGTCAACCAATGACTATTGACATTTTTAACTTACAACGAACATCATCACTCATTTTAATGTTACTATGATGGTTATATGAAATAATGGACCCTCCTTCAAAAATAATAAAGATAAAATTTATAAAATGATTCAAGATCCAATATAGCTTTTCCACTCCCTCTTACCCTCAATAAGATGGTCAAGTAGATGCATGGAATGAAACCATTAAGTAAATTTTGTGTAGACTAATTGACAAATATGGTATGGTATTAATACTCATATAGCATATTAAACTAGTGTGAGAACACCTATAGTCACACTTCTTATTCACTTGTCTATGGAGTTGTAGTCATTCACTTAGAGCTTGAAATTATATTGTTGCATTCACAACCGAATTGAATGAATATAAAATTAAAAAATCTTGATGAAAAATGTATAAATGCCTTAGAACACCTATGAAATTATCAAAGAAATCTCAAACAAGCTTATAATTGAAACTACTGCTTCAAATATAATTCAAACAAGCTTATAATTGAAATCTCAAACTTATAATTGAAATCTAGGTAGGAGATCTCATTTTGAAGGAAAACTAAAAGAATAGAAATGTTAAGGAGGAACAAAAGGAAGTTTTTGACTTAACTAGATTAACCCATATGTTATAATAGTCTTTGAATTAGGTGCTTACAAAATCACAACATCAAATGGTCTATCAACAAAATAACCACTCAATATTACACATTTATATTATATTATGTTTAAGCAACTAGTGAACATATCGTAGAACAATAAGCAATGTATTAAACAACATCATATTTTCAAACAAATACATGCTAAATCTAAAGAGTATCCTCTGTGTGTGTGTACATATACATGTATATGTATGTATGTATGTATGTGCACATGTATGTATACATACACATATATGTTTTTTTGTGTGTACCTAACTATGTGTTGAATCTAAAGGGTTTACTATGGTAGGCATGATACCATGAGGTCATGTGTCACGCCAAGGTCACCAATCACATTAAAAAGTTTACCTGACACGTTTTTATAGGGGGTGTTATCTAATTCTTACAGTCTAAAAAAAGAACCAAGAAAATGTCCAACTATAGAAATCAATTTTTGTAATGTAGAACTATTTCTAGTGTAGGAGATAAATGAGCTAAACAATTGCATAAGGTCAAAAAACATGAATCATCCAAAAAATAGTAGCATATGTCATGTGGTGTAAAAAATCATAGCATGTTCATTGTTAGAGGCAATAAATAATGCCCAATACATAAGGTTTCATCAATTCCAAGGATAGCAAATATAAAAATAAAACTCTTTTTAATAAGGAAAGTTTGCAGCTAATGTGAAATCAAAAGTAAAGCAAGTCGAAGTGGATAGGCATGAGATCATGACATTTCCAAATTAGCAACTTTATTGCATAAATTAAATCTCCAACTTAGCATCTAATTATCCCAATATACTATTGAATATTGAAGACCTCATAATTCCTATCACAACTTTGAGGTGTGAGAGATGTGCCTCCTTCTTATGGCACTCTTTGAGAAGGTAAAGACATAAGAATAACAAAAGAGTTAATATAAGACTAAGGTAAAAATTTAAAAACATAAACCATTATTATTTTTTGTGATGTGAGATTGCCTATGAACTCATATGCTCCACATCAATAAGTGTATGGGATTACACTTGAATGTGTTAGCAAGAAGGTTGTGAAAGTTAAAGGAGATATAGGCCTGAGGAGGAGATTCCTCACTTTTATGAATTACTTTTTCATTTTGGGTTTCTCTAGGTCAAAGATTATGTATACTCCATTTTCTACTTGGTCTTTCTCTTATAGGTGTTCTTTTCTTATGTATGGTTAGACTTAACAACGCCAAAATTAAGTCATAGAGATTGTTTCCCTATTTTTAGTGTAAGGAACAATTAATTAGTTAAAGAATTATTAAAATAATTAAGATGTGTGTTGATGATTTAGGTAGTCGAATCTCCATACTAATAGTGAAACTCGAGTACCATGTTATTTGCATTTGACCTTATTAAACTATTTATAGCCAAAAAGATATTATTACTCTTGGCATCTTCATGTGTATTGTGTGCATAAAAATACAAAATAGCATAAGAGCAAATTTTCCTTCTTGGAAGCTTTCACAATTTGATTTTTAGATCATGAAGATCAAAATTCCATATTATTCCATCTTTTTGAACATCATTTAGAGTAGTATAATACTATTGTGGTCATTGTTGTTGGTTCTTCTCATTTGTTTGTTAAGTTTAAATACAACTTTGTTTATCATCAAAAACCGCAAATACTTGACTTTTTTGGTCTTCTTGTTTGTAAGTGTTGTTTTAATTCAACATCATAACTTGTGCAAAAACTATTGATTACAATTAGCCACACAACATTATTAGTAGATTCCAAATGAGAAGTGTCGTGTCATCTATGTGATCTCTAGTAATGACAATTTCGTTCATATAGACATCTAATAATATGTATGATTTTGACTATTCATTATAACTAACAAAATTACTTACTCCTTGTATTCGATTTGCTTCTCTTTTCTTTAGGAATTATTTCTAAAGCAACATAACCAAAATCACAAAATCTCCCTACCAAAGGTCTCATGTCGAACCATAATTCATGATGAGTGATTTCGTAATGATTTTAACAAATTCCAATAATAATGCATGTTGTTGCATTTGCTTATTTGACCTAGTATCCATTTAACACATTCTAATTGTACAATTGCACCTACACCTCACCATTTTAATAACCATCATATTCATCCTTTCCATAATTACATTTTGTTTTAAACTACATTAAATGACATTTTATACATCTATTATCTCTATAAAATTCTTAAAATTATTGTTAAGCAAACTCACCTTCATTATCAAATATGAGTATTGACTTGCTTACCTATTTATTTTTCATCAAAGTTTTAAAAGCAACTAACTAGGAAAATAATTTTGACTTGTTTTAAGGAAATAGGTATTAGAGACGTATCCTATTTTATATAAATTAGAAATAGAAAGCAAGAGATTCTTAAGATGCAATGCAAATGTAGTATTTGATATTTAAAACTTTTTCTTTAATTTCTCTTAAACTATTGGCACCTGTAGACACCTAAAATTGTCATGTCTAATTAATTTATTTATTTAATTATCTAAGCCTAATTCTTCTATTAATTAAATAAATCTTTATTTATTTAATTAATTCATTTATCCTCTTCTAGCCTTATTTCTCATTTAAATAAATACATTTATTTATTTAAATTATCTTTTTTTCCTAAATTAAATAAATATCTTATTTATTTAATTATCCCACTTCTTCTATTAATTAAATAAATCTTTATTTATTTAATTAATTCATTAACCTTTTCTACCCATGACACATGTCATTCATCTCTTAATTCATACACTACCTACCCCTTTCATTATTTTATTATTTCTTTTACCTACCCTCTAATCATAGCCAACCTCCTTTTACACCTCTCAATCTTATCCCTCCATTTCATATTGTGTCTTTTATATAAGGAGATGCTTCCTTCATTATCAGACCCTAATGATGCATCCAAATGACCTAAGTACTTGATCACTTGACTACACTACGATCCTACTTGCAACCACATTCCGTTCTTTGTTGAGCTCTTGTGCACATAAAATCTGAGAGCAAATATATCAAGCAAGATCAATGGAGATAGGAAGAATGGAGATCCAAACCCTATTGGAAATGTGATGGTATAATCTGTGTGATTTCGTTTGATTTGCATTGTCTTAGGTAATCTTCATATGTTATGGTGGATCTTTGTTGATTGTTAGGCTAGGGTTTTGTGGTTGGATTCATTTAGCCTTTCAATATTGTTATTATTGTTATCCAACAGTGTCCTCATATCCTTGGACAAGTCATAGCATTACTAAGAGACAATCCACAGATAGCAAATACCAATAGGTGACGATACCCCATCCTCACCTTTCTAGCCAAAGACATCCTGGAGATAGAATCTCTAGTCAAAGACATCCCGAAAAAGCTAAAAGACATGTCACCAAAAGATAAAATCAAAAGAAAACCAAGACTCGACACCAACATCCATTGTAGTCCTCAAGTTTAGTGTCTCTTGTCACTTGTATAAGTCTTATTTGATTGTGGTCACAATGTTTACTTTCACAAAATGGATAGATAGCATTGAACCATATATTGTCTGAATCTGTTGAAAGATTTGATTTGTTGAAGCCCATTATTGCTGTTGTGTCTCATTTGAAATTGACTGAATCCATGAAACTGATACTTTATTGCGGAGAAGACGAAACTTTATTGCGGATTTGTGAAGCAAATGTTGCTTTATTGCGGATTGTGCGCGGATAGATTGAAGGAAGCTGGAAGAAACTGTACTCCTCGAAACATGTGATGTTCTTAGTTCCACACCCATCACTAGAAGTAGGATTTTGCCTTAGCCACAGATAGGATCTGATTTATTATGGATGGAAAGGGAGGAAAAGGGAGGTTTATTATGAATGGCTAACCAATCTTAGGGAGATCAATAACAAGCCATGATGGGAATGGGTAAGTTTATTATGAATGAATAGGTTGTGAGTGTGTGCAAAGTGAAAGGATGAAAGTGAATCCTGAAGGAGGGAGGAGCAATGTCTCTACGCATGGCGCTGGTGACCCATTTTTCACCATGGTACTTGCCCAGAGCGCCATCGAAGTGGTTTTCACCGTTGGATGAAATTATTTCTCTTTACTTTTTTGATTTTTTTTTGTATTTTTGAAATTTTTTATTTTTTTTGTATTTTTTGAATTAGGATACTCTGAAGAGCTATGTGTAAAACCTGCGAAGGTGCATGTTGTTGATAGGATCCTCCAAAGGTTCACCTTCTGTAGTTGAGAGCTGATATGCACCAGATCCATATGTTGTTGTAATAATGTAGGGACCAAGCCAGTTTGGTTCAAACTTGCCCTTCTTCTCTCTGTCTTGTTGATTTTTAGGATTTTCTCTGAGAACTAAGTCCCCTACCTCAAATGTGTGAGGCTTGACCTTGTGATTGTAGCTGCGACTCATTGGTTGTTGGTAAGCCTTGAGATGACTAAAAGCAGTTTGTCTTCGTTCATCCAGTAGTTCCAGCTCTTGTAAGCGAGAGACCCTATAGTCTTCGTCACTAATGATGTTTTGCAAAGAGACCTGTAAAGAGGGTAGCTCGACCTCAATAGGAAAGATAGCTTCAGCACCATAGACAAGTGAATAGGGTGTAGCTCCTGTAGGTGTGTGGACACTTGTGCGGTAGGACCAAAGTGCAGGATTAAGTTGGATATGCCAATTACGACCAGCATCGTCGACTATCTTCTTAAGGATTTTAAGGATTGTTTTATTAGACGCCTTAGCTTGGCCATTACCTTGGGGGTAATATGGTGTGGAGAAACGATGGGAAATATGGAAGTAGTCACAGAGTTCACAAACATCCTGATTTTTGAAGGGACGCCCGTTATCAGTGACAATGGAAACAGGAATACCGTATCGGCAAATGATATAGTTGAGGATGAATGTAGCAATCCGTTTTCCTGTGACTTGTGTGAGAGGCACGGCTTCAATCCATTTTGTAAAATACTATGTGGCAATGATAATGAATTTATAACCATTGGAAGAAGGAGGGTGAATCTTACCTATGAGATCGAGTCCCCACTGACAAAAGGGCCAAGGAGACGCAAGTGGTTGAAGTTCTTGTGCCGGCGCATGTATGAGATCTCCATGAATTTGACATTGCTTACATTTCTTGACAAACTGATATGAGTCTTTCTCCATATTGGGCCAATAATATCCAGTCCTGATGAGTTTCTTGGCCAAGGTAGGACCACTAACATGTGGACCACATATCCCTTCATGCACTTCCCGTAACGCAATCTGAGCTTCGTCGCTTTCTAAACATCTAAGAAGAGTGCCATCTAGACCTCGCCGGTATAGGATATCAGCTAAAATGACATATCGAGAGGATTGGCGAATGAAAGTGCGACATTGGTTATTTGATAGAGCAGGAGGTAAAGTATTGTCACGTAGGTATGTGAAAATGGAACCATATAACTGGGATTCGGGACCAACAACGCATATAATCTCAGTAGGCATGATCTCATATGAAGGGACCAAAAGGTTATCCACCAAGAACTCATAGCGGGTCTCGTTTGGAGGTAAATCAATCAGGGAAGCAATTGTAGCCATGGCATCTGCGGCGCGATTCTGCTCTCTTGGTATCTACTCAAAGTCTATCTTTGTAAAGTGTTGTTTTAGGTCATCCACCATTTTTTTATAAGACATTAATTCCTCATCTTTTGTTTGGTAATCATCAGTTGCTTGACAGATGACAAGTTGGGAGTCCCCGAAAACACGAAGTTCTTGGATCTTCCATTGAACTGCAATTCGTAATCTTGTTGTTAATGCCTCATATTCCGCTATATTGTTAGTGCAAGGAAATGATAAGTGGTATGATTTTGGTATAGAATCCCCTTGAGGAGTTATAAAGAGGATGCCAGCTCCTGCCCCATGCTGTGTGTATGAGCCGTCGAAGTACAGTTGCCATGGCTTGGCATGTGACATTGTCAAAATGGATTCGTCTGGAAATTCTGAACTTAGAGGAACATCATCTATCATGGGAGCATCTGCTAATTGATCTGCGATGGCTTGTCCTTTTATTGCTTTTTTGTCTACATACTCGATGTCAAATTCACTCAGGATCATTACCCATTTGGCCAGTCGCCCAATAAGTGTTGCCTTATTGAGAAGGTATTTCAATGGGTCTATCCTTGCAACTAACTTAGTCTTATGAGTAAGCATGTAATGTCATAATTTTTGCGAAGCAAAAACCACGACGAGACATGCACGCTCAATTGGTGTGTAGTTTAGCTCATATCCTACCAATGTGCGACTGATATAATATACTGCTTTTTCTTTGCCCTCAGCAATTTGTTGTGCTAAGAGTGCCCCCAGTGCTGTTGGAGTAGCTGATATGTATAGTAACAATGGTTGATCTGGAACTGGTGGCATCAGAACTGGCGGATTTAGAAGATAATCTTTGAGCGTCTGGAAAGCCTGTTGACAGTTATCATCCCATTTGAATTTGATGTTTTTATGTAGTAGGTGCTGAAAAGGATTACACTTATCTGCCAGTTGTGCTATGAATCTTCGGATGGACTGGAGTCTGCCTTGTAAGGATCGAAGTTGACTGATATTTCTTGGTGGTTGCATTTCCAAGATGGCCTTGACTTTTGCTGGATCAGCTTCAATTCCTCTTTTGGATACAATGAATCCTAGGAGCTTCCCGGAGGTTACTCCAAAGACACATTTCTTGGGGTTTAATCTTACTTTGTATTTTTCCAACCGATCAAAGACGACTGAGAGTATGTCCAAATGTGTACTTCTGTCTATTGATTTGCCCAAGAGGTCGTCAACATAATCTTCCACAGTTACATGCATGAGATCATGAAAGATAGTAGTCATGGCTCTTTGATATGTATCACCTACATTCTTTAGCCCAAAAGGCATGACATTCCAGCAGAAAGTTCCCCACGGACAAGTAAATGATGTTTTGTGTTGATCCTTGGGTGCGATCCTTATTTGATTATAACTAGAGAATCCATCCATCAATGATAACATTTCATGACTTGCTGTGAGATCAACAATCAAGTCAATATTTGGTAATGGGAAGTCATCCTTTGGACAAGCTTTGTTGATGTCTCTGAAATCTGTGCAAATTCTGATGCTGCGATCCGGTTTACTAACAGGTACCAAGTTAAAGATCCATTCGGGATAATCAATTGGGCATATGAATCCGACATTGAGTAATTTCTCAAGTTCTGCTTTGACTAGTAATGCCACTTGTGGATGCATTTTTCTTAATTTCTGTTTTACTGGTTTTGCCCCCGGTTTGACTGTCAAATGATGCATTACCAAATCCGGATCTAATCCAGGCATATCAGCGTATGACCAGGTGAAGTTGATTTGTCGTTCTTTGAAGAAACTTATGAATTTTGACCTTTCAGACTCTGTCAATGATTGAGCTAGGAATATGTTGTATGGAACCTCTTCTGTACCAATGCTTGTTTTGATAGTCTCTTCTACCAACATGGATGACTCTTCCTCATATGATGCTGGGAGAATGTCGAGCCTTCCATCTTCGGGTGCCTCAGAGAGGTTTTCACCCTCAGATACGTCCTTTCTTTTTACTTTTTTGGGGTCAGACAGCGCCACTGTGTGGGTTTCGCCATAAGACCTTTGATTTGTTCTTATTTTCACATTTTTGCGACTGGAAGGTCCGACACCCTCACCAAAATATGCCACGCTATTGAGTTCTATAGTGTATCCCGCTTTATGGTCTCCAGGGGGAAGATCATCTCGTATGCCCAGATAGTCAATAAAAGCTTCATCGTTTTGGAATGTGTCAAACTGTGCAGGTCCTTCATGGTCCCAGTCAATGAGTTTGTGGTGAACAAGGGGAGGCCGTTAATGTCTTCGAAGTTAGCGAGGCTAAGAGTGAAGATGTAGTTATATTCGGGTATGTCAAGGTAATTATCGAGGTCATCGATGGCACTCTCCTCATCAGTCTCGATCGCGAGTGAATCCAAATTATCATCACTAGTAGCACATTCTAGGACAAGTGTTCTCATCTTATGTGATTTCAACCTAGAATCTTGAGACAAGGACTGTGTAGACTCCTCATGGGTTGTTTCTTGACCAACTCTGAACTTGTTATAAAATGCCTCTTCTTCTATTGGTTCATCTGGCTCTCTGAATATCTCGGTGAGCTCGTAGTCACTAGAAGACTTGTCGGAACCCCATTCCCATTCGTTGGAATCTGTGGAATAGCGATCCTCTTATTGAATTTTGGCAGCTTTGATTTGTAAGGCTTCTTTTGTCCTTTGGGTGTGGACCTTGGAAGTTGAGAAACCAAGTCCTTTCAAGCGTTCCTTCTTGAGAGTCAATTCAGGTTGTAAAGGTTCAATGATGCCTTCCTTTCGTAATCCCAAAGGGCTTTTTCCATCATACCCAAATTTTTGTAGAATTTTGAAGCCTTTGCCATATTTCTCACATGGTAGATTGATGTGATCTTGTGTTTCCTCTTCATTGTCTCTGAAAAGCATTTTGTATAAATCTTCCTCTTCTAGTTCACCCCGTCTTTGAAAGGTAGTAGGGTCCCATTTGAGCATCATGATGGAGATTTGCTTGTTAGGGTGTGGTCTTCCATATTCTTTTGGGGAATTCATGACTTGTCGTAAGTACATGGTCTGATTTAAAGTATATTCCCCCATGCCTTTGTCTTGAAACTTGCCTTTAAGCTCACCTTGTTTTGATGTCGAAGGTTTTAATGACTCGGGATCAATGTATGCCGAGGAAGGAACAACCTCACAATTACTGGGAATGATGGTCTCGGTCTTTGATTTCAGGTTATTGCAGTATATGAATGGATTTGGATCACCGTTAACTGTTACTTCCACTCCATTATGAGGAAACTTAATGCATTGGTGATATGTGGATGGGACTGCCCTCATTTCATGGATCCAAGGGCGTCCTAGCAATATGTTATAAGTGAGATTTAAATCCAAGACTTGACAAACCATATCCTTTGTAACTGGCCCAACTCTGAGAGGTAAGATGACTGTACCCTTGGATGAACGCTCTTCATCATCATATGCTTTGATGGTGATTTTATTTGTAGAATTCACAGCTTTATCAGAATATCCCAATTGTGTAATAGTGCTTAATGTGCAAATTAGAAATAGAAAGCAAGAGATTCTTAAGATGCAATGCAAATGTAGTATTTGATATTTAAAACTTTTTCTTTAATTTCTCTTAAACTATTGGCACCAAATTGTTTCACAATATATAAAGTATTAAAAAAAAATTAATAATTTTTTTGAGGAATATTAAATCTTCTTTTATATTTTTTTGTCAAAATTTACAAGATCATCAATTTATTTTTGTTCTATATTTAACAAGAATTCAATTGAAATCAATATAATAAAAAATAATTTTATGACTGCACAAACTATTATTTTTCCCAAACAATTTTCCATTTTCAAGCACAAGTAAATTATATACTGCCAATTGTTAAGAACTAATCTTCAATAATTTTACTCTAAGCTTATTCTTTTAATACTCAAAGAGGGCAAGGAAAATAGAGTTTGTCACGTCGTAAAGCTTTTTACATAAATGTATTTTAAATATCCAAGCCTAAAATAATAATCAAAATAATTTAAGGTGACTAAGATTTATTGATGCATATGCTTTGACCATTAATACTATACACTCGCTAAAAGCCACCTTTGGACAAACCAATGTATGGTTTAATACACTACATAATCCCACAAACTACTATGAAATACTATATTTTAATAATGTTTTAATATTAAATAGTCATGGGATTAGACTCACAACAAAAGTGCATTATACCACTATATTTGTTAAATATAAGAGTTGTTCAATTAGCCTTATAAATTTTCCATCATTTTTTAATATTTATAGATCTTGTTTTAAAAGCTTGTTTTTCCTAGTCTTGCCTCCTCAAACAATGTTGATAGGTTGTTCCTTCTTAGGTTGTTTCCTCTTAAGTTATCTTTACACTTATAGGAATGTCATTATAGGTTCACAGTCCATGCTATAATGCCATTCTTTCTCCACCACCTCCTTGTTATAAAATATGCATATTCTCATTTCTCACTCCTTATACACATTGTTCACCTACCAATTTTATATTTGAGACAATTTGAACTAGTCCTTAACTAAACTTTCCAACACTTTTGTTTTCCACCAAACTTTTACTCCTATATAGACTATTGGTCATGGTCTCATGCAAGGTTTGACTCTTTACTATAACATGCTTGCATCCAACCAATTTGTTTTACCTACAAAATAATCATAAATCATTGCCTCTAGCCACTCGTGTGAAGGAAGGTCATCCTTCACCTTGTCATTCTTGAGCTCTCTCTTCACATGTTGATGGACTTCTTATTGGGGAATCCCCCTACTTTCCCTTGTGCTAAGAATTCGACAAATGATGCCTCTTGGACTATTATAAGAAGGAAGAAAGACCCTTTCCCAAACTCGTACTCGAGTGTTGGGCAAAAAACCAATTTGGCATAGGTCTGATATTATTTACGTGAAACATTTGGGGGATCCCAACTCTTTCATTCTTTGTTGTTTTTAGTAGCTTGTTTGCCATTGTACCTCTTTCTTTTGGCTTTGTTGTTTCTCTACTATTTTTTATCAGCTTGGACCTATTTTACCTTGATTTTTGATAGCTTTTGTAAAAGATCACGACCCTTGTTTCCCACTTATTTAATTAAAAACAATCATGTATTATTCACATTTTTTTTCTCCCATTAATATATACTTCTACATTTTAATGTCTCAAATGAAGAAGAAATATATCTTTCTACTTAAGTTTTTAAGTTTTCTTATATTTTTTCCATACTTGTTGTCATGTAAGTTTTCTTTGGCATTTGTTTTAGAACATAGAAGGTTAATTGCAAAAATGCACACTTCTAAAGAAATGTATCAAAAATGTTATTTCGTGTTAAAAATTGACATATTAAGATACTAATTGTTATAAATAAAATAAAAATTATTAATATATAAATTGTACACATTACACAAGATATACATGGAAAAAAATTCTTTTAGGTAAAAAAATCCCATAAAGAATCATTTTATTAAAACACTTAATTAAAAAAAAGAGTGAACTTGGGGACACTATCCTACATGCTTCCACATAACCAATAAATACCTTCTAGAGAGCGATATTATTCATTATAAATATTCAAATTCATATTAAAACATCCTTAAATATAGGAGAAAGGGCAGCAAAATACTTGAAAGAGTATTAATCACATTTATTCAACAAAATCCAATTATAAATAGTTAATAATCTAATAATTATTAGAAATAATTACTTCAAATAAAACGTATAATATGTAAGATTTAATAATCTTTTTTTTTATCAATAAAATATTAATTTGCATTGTATTAAATACGAAATATATTTGTGATCTGAACCACTAATCTAGTTTTTGAATTCACTCATAAATCATAAACTACTTTCTATACTACTATCTTCCCTGCTCCATCTACATACTGAACTCCAAAATATACATAATTACAATACTGATATATCGTCATTTCCTTTTACTCCTTTTTGAGCCCATCACTAACATGGCTTTCAAAAATTACAAATTGCATAATAGTTTCAAAGCCAAAAAAAAATTATTATCAACACAAAAACTCTATACCATTGGCTCTCTCACAAAGTGATCCTCCTTGAATTTCAAACGTTTTTTATTGCGCTTCTCCACCTTCGGTCCCTTCTCCTTCAACTCTCACTCCCTGTCACGAAGATAATCTTTAACGAAATTCCAACCCACTTGGGTTTCCACTCGACACTCCTCTTTGACACATGAGACACTCCATAGCAGAAAAGGCCTCAATGGCGGCGTAAATTCAATGACATGAAGCCAGTCACCATTATGGACAATGAACCCTTCACCGAGTTTGGTTTGTTTTTTATTTAATCCTGTCCTCAATATGAATGCTTCTAAGATCTTCACAGATCTCAAGGATCCACCCTTGCTAATTGCTTTGATAGTCACTGATGGATCTCCTAAATTTAGCCTCAAGATAGAAAGTCTTCTTGCCATTTTGACTGCCAATAGAGCAGCTTGAGCGTCGACTTCATTATTCATCCTATCCATCAATTTTTATTTTTTTTGGTTTCAAAGGCTATAATCCAATTCCAAATTACACATCTGCCGCCGAGATTATCCTTTGCCATTGTCAAAGTTTATCTTCACCCATCCTCCTTCTGGCTTGTCCACCTAACCGTTTTATTTAAATCAGCATCTAGATGGACCCAAAAAGACGCATTAGCCAAAGTTTTATAATCTTATATTAAAACATACAAATGTTATAAGAATATGAACCTACTGCATTATTTGCAACACCTCATACCTGACAAATTTCGATTCTGTATGTCAAATTTCATGAGATGAATCTTCCCGACTGATAAATTTATTTGGTGTGGTCATAGCCCAATGCCCCGCTCTGACATTGTATTCTGATTTTGCTAATGCACTTGCAAACGACAAGAAATATCTCGACACTTCACGCCTCACATTTTGGCTAGGAACAACGTAACAGCGCGTCTACCTTTTAATATGTTTTGCAGCGAACGCAAATAATAAATGTTTCTAATACCACGTAAACATAATTCAAGGACCAGTGTTTTATTATCGTGCAGTTATATAAGCCAGCAATGCCCATAACAAATTCAACCAAAAACCATTAATAGGCATTCAGTTGCAAGAATCCACCTATTTTTGACCCACTTCAACTAGGCATTGCTAGTATTTTTTTAATCTTTTATAATTTTAACATTATAGTGATTTTTTTTCAATATTTAATAGTGCACAATAATTAAGACATTTGTGTATAAGTATTAGATCAATTGTGTAAAATTTTTTGTTGTCAAAAGAAATAAGTACTGAAACAATAAGGTATATGTTTCAGTGCTTGTGTGAATAGTGTTCGTCTTAACTATCCAGAAGCCAAAAACAATAGTTATACATAGTTAAGTTGCATATGAAACCAAAAAAAAACATTAAAATCTGATAGAAGCTTATGGTACACAAAGTTAGCTATAACCACTAGTAGTGCTCTTCCCCTAGCAACCTTCTGAAAAAATTGAAAAACTAGTCTTGCATTGAAATTAAAAAAAAAAGATATATATTTTGAATTTGTTTTCATACTTCTTCCTATTGAATGCACAAATTTCTTCAATATAGTTTGACAGATTAGAAAGGTATTTATTCCATTGAATTTATCTGAGATTTAAACCCAGACTTGTCACTTAAGTTTTTGAGATTTTACACTGAATACAAAATTACTTCTTGATGGACACTATTGTCACCAATAAACCAACATCTGAGATTTAAAACTAGACTCATCCCTTATGTTTTCGAGATTTTACACTCAATACAAAATTACTTCTCACCAATAAACCAACCGTTACTTTTGACATTCTATTAACACTTTCACTACCTTAAAGTCCTTAAATATAAATTTTATAAAAAATTGGATAATTGAAATTTTGATATTGATATTCAAAATTAAACTGTCTAGTTTTCAATTCAAACTCGTTAACCCATGTTTCATGAGTAAATAGTTCACAAGAACCCATGTACATGAGAACGAATGATCCACTTAATCCTTACTCAAATTTTACAAGTATTTTAATACTGTATTTATCCAAATATTTGTATTACATATATTTCTTATTTTACTGTTTTATACTTGTAATCTACCATGAATTACATACATAGCCCAATGCGTATATATTTATTTTTCCGTGTTATATTTTTATCCTCGCCTCAAATCGACTTTCCTTACAGTAATGGCTGTTCACAATTTATTGTTCACTTTTGCACGCTCAGCAATAGAAAAAACGTTTCTTCATTAATTAAACCTTTGTATGCACTGAAGCTCATTTCGGAAACATCCTTTACCCAAGTAATGCTATTAAATTTTAAGTGCCAAACTACAAAATGTGTATATCCTACTTTAATTAAACCTTTGTATGCACTGAAGCACATTTCGGAAACATCCTTTACCCAAGTAATGCTATTAAATTTTAAGTGCCAAACTACAAAATGTGTATATCCTAATAAAAGTTTTCGAGATAGATTATACATCAGTTTTTTCAAAGGCAAATGAGGGTAAAAATTGTGACCCTCTCCTAAAATTTTATGTGCAGAAATACAGGAAAATGACAGTCCAACCATATTAGCTGAAACACAAAACCCAACAACAAAGACATGCCTGCCTTGGAACAGATCACCTGGACACACCTGATCATGCCATAGGGTTTGTTAGTCAGGCTCGGACATCTACAGTCGCCTAACCACTTTGAAACAGTTTTTGTGCCTAATCACTAACCAATTGTTTTTGAGAATCCGCTGTTTCTGGATTTAGATTGTGGAAAAAACAACACAAAATCTAATCCAGAACCAGCGGACTCTCAATTACATGGATTGTGGAAATTTAAAGTCTTCATTGTTTTTGTTCTGTTCACTAGAACCACACATTGACATACATAAATATCATAATGCATAAAATGAAACGAAAAACACCAAATCAAACTGCACTGATAGATGACCACTCCACATGCTATTTACATCCTTTAACACACCTCATCCCACAAGCTGCCACCAACTGCTCGTCAATATTTTTTCTGTTCAGCAATTTGCAGCTCCAAAAGGGAATGTAATAGCATAGTCCTGACTGGTTGTGTTCATTTCCATTTTTGTGAGCGGCCAGCAATCTTCACTGCAATAAGTGACCACATGACCTATAAAGCCATCAGGGATAAGGTGCAGCTTGCTCGCATTCATATAGTGTTAAATGAAAACGTTGGTTTGCTTACCCTTTAGTTTCTTCGCTATTCAAAATATGACCTTCCACAGTGATACTGATGATTATCACGTTAGAAGTTTTCTGCTGCTAAACTACTTTATCAAAGTAAACTAGAAAATATACTATATGATGACTACATAGGATATTCAGTTGATTAGTTTTGCAACAAAGGTTCTACGTGAGATTGAAGTTCAAATGTGATCAATGTTCTTCTTTGTTGTTGTTTCCGATTCTCATGAAACTTGAAAGCAAATCATTTAACTAAAACATTCTAATGCACGATTGGTCATACTCATTCAATTGAAAACAATAGTAACCTTCGGCACAAAAATAAATAAAAAAATAAAGTTGGAAGCTAACACCATAAAAGACCAAGGTGTTCAACACCAAAACCACTTCAGAATTAGATAGTGTGGATATCTGATTTAAATTTTAAAACATCTTGAAACAATTGGAAATTTTAATAGGAAACTTTTTAACATTTATAATGTATAATGACACAAATCTACTTATGACAAGACGAATACACTGAATGGTCAATATCTATTAAGTAACAAATGAATTATAGCTGCAACTTAACTGCTGTAAGTTTACAAGTTCAGCATTTTGCAACAAAATAGTTGATTTCCCTTCATTTCAAAGGTAAGAAATCTTTAGAATTTTCTTGAAAAGTGTTCTTCAAATTCTCAACCATTAATGTTAGATTCCTTAATGTACAACATCTTGCGATCACCAATGACTTGTTAATTATATTTCACTAAAATAGATGGAGTGATGAATATATTTTTCTGTTACTAAGAATAAGAACGTCCAGGCAAACATAGCAATCAAAATATCACATAATCATAAAGCCTTGCACAATGGGCATAATTTCGTGTCATACTCATATGGATGGGGATTTATAAGAGCACAATCATCTTAACAACTTCTATTTGTTCAAGACATCCAACTCAAATAGAGAAATTTGTGATATTTTAACAAGGACATTTTGATAATTATCTTTCGAACCTTGAATCTAAAAATAGTAGAAAAGCTACACTTAAATCTTCATTACAGAAATAATGCTTCCACGGTGTTTACTACAAATTAATCAATATTAGAGTGTTTTTGCTTGGTTCATTTCAATAATATGGGAGTTCAATCTCATGCGAGGAACTCCCTAAGAGTACTTGCCTAATAACAATGGTGTCTTCAGATGCAAGGAATCCCACACAAACTAGAAAAAAGCATCAACCAATTGCACCGTACCAAGTTGTTTCACTGATGCATACCATGCTACTCTTTATATTGATAAAAAGTTTCATGTGTAATGCTCACTACAAAAGGGAGAGAAAAGCATTGAAAAGATCAGAAGACTAATATGTAGGAGTCAGCAACAAGCCATGAATTTCAATATCTCTATCAGTTAAGCTGTCTGCCTCACCATCATTCCAAGAGTATAAATATTTATATTCTAAAGAAATGAAAACAGGCATGTGACATCAAGAATCTGTCAGTTTATCCTCCCTAACTACAGAGATTAACTTTTGATCATCGTGACTGCTCTCAAACTGATGCAAGTTTCCCTTCTTCAAACTTTAGATGTTCCCATCCTGCAATGAAACGAAGTACATTGGTCCAAAATAAATTTGTGCTATCAGTATTAGGAACAGTCACATGTTTCATTCTCAAGCAGGAATGTAGTAGCAAAACAAAAATGGGGTTTTATGTCAAAAAGAAGAAGCATATCAGTTTAAATTTCCCGTTATTGCGATCACATTACAAGAATAAGATCAAACAGCCTTGTGAAACGGATGCTAATCCGTAGTGGCAGATTTATGACATGAACACATTTACAATTGAATGTATATCCATGAATGAATATAAACCTACTTCCAAAGACACTAGGAAATTATGTCATCATCATGATGTTCAGTTAGATCCTCAAGATAGGAACTGTCGCCTCTAGCATTCAGGATTTTGCGAACTTGTCTCAATCGGAAAAAGTGTGTGATCTGATAAAGCCAGTTGTCATAAGCTATATGCTTATGAGCTACTGTAGTCATTCCCTTCAAATACTGGATTTCTCAACACCATATAGCCAAATTTGATGAGCTTGCACTTCCAATTGAGTTACCTATAGCAAATATGCCAATAATGTAGATTCCAAAATTTATCCAAAAAGCTTCCTCAATCTGTTTGCTGCAAGATTTGCAACTTTATTGGTTGGTTCCAAAACAAGCGCATAGTTAAAATCTGTCTCACACAAGAACACAAATGAAAAAATAATTAAAATGGGGATGAACAGATCAGATGTAGCAACATTAAATATTCCTTGCATAAAATTGACCATAACATAAACAATTTATTTGTAGGAATCTCACATGGTTATAAAATAATCACATAGACAAAATGAAAACGGGAGAAACAAAAGTATGTGCCAAGGAAATGAAAAACTGCAACATTGAATTGAGATCAATGTTGTCATCTCATCTATGATTGCAAGTTTCAACTTTTCCATTGTTTTACCTATCCCTGCCAATAAGTACTAAGTTGGTAACTGAAAAATTCTATAAACAATGTTCATTCCTAAGGATTTATAACAAAACGGATTCCTTAGTTACAATTTCTCAATAAAACTAGATCTGCTTGGGATATCAAGAACATATAAATTAAGAAAAATATGGTAGAAAAATAAACAAGTCTGCACCTTCAACAGCTTCCTTGTAATAACCAAGCATTTCCCTTGCAGTTCCTCTTCTTAAATATGCTTTCACATTCTGCAATACAAGTTTACAAAATATACACTGCAAATTAGAAATTTGAACTAGTTAACCCACTCTGCATGCAAAGACGGGGGATAAACCAAAACACCATTCTTAACAAAATTTTGAGTGTGATGAAATTTTATGCTGAAAAAAACAAGAAGGCATTAGCCACATAAAAGGCATCCCATGTATTGACAATAGAAACTGACTATGAATATTCACCACTGTTGCACAGGCATCTAGAAATGCAAAGTTCAGGTTTGCCAGATATGTCAAGTAGAGTAAATAGTACATAATATAGGTCAGTAATTTTAAGAGTATAGAAATAAATGAAAACAGCACTCTAAAGAGATTAAGCAATGCTAGTAGATGGCAGAAACAGAGATTTACAAAGCTGAAAATACACACGTGTGTATGTGTGTGTGTTTATGTATTAAGAGTTTGTGTACCCTGAGAAGGGTACACACCACAAAAGTAGGGAGATGTGTATGATGTAGGAGCTGTCTTCCTTATCCATGAGACATATCCAGCAGTCAAGGGACAAGTCCCTGTCTTTCTGAGTGTCCTGCAAAAATCTTGTCGACCATTCATCAAATTCAAAACAGGGTCAACAAATCAATTGAAGCTATATTACAGTTTGTGCCCTTCACAAGCAAATAAGGATTTGTCCAGACTCTAAAGTGGTATCTTTCTATGGAAGCACATTTATTTGGCCCTTAAATGAAGCTACATTACAGTATGTACCCTTTACAAGGAAACAAGGATCTGTTCACACTCATAGTCTTTCCATGAGAGTATACTTTTTTGGCCCTCAGGTCTCTCCAAGGAGAGATGTTATGGTCCTAGAGGACAGATGAATTGTGTACCCAGAGAAGTGGCTATATGAATGTCCAAACTCAAGAAAGAAATCATTGACACAAGGCAGTTGAGTAAACTAAGATAAGAAGTCTACATTAATACATTGGGCAGACCACCGTCATGAAGGGCATGGAAGCCAAAAATTAAAAAGACAAGCTTTAAGGTAAAGTATTATTAAGATTATTATTTTACCCGATGAACAAATTATCATGGTATATGGGGCTGTTTCAATTTGGCACAGCGATTGTTACAGGGAAGAAGCATGAGAAAATACTGCAATTTCATATCAGCATCTTTAGCCAAATACAATAAATTTTATCAGTTCCTCCATCTGAATAGAAGAGTGGAAGAACATTCAAGGCAATATAAGAGGTTACTTTGGACAACAATTAGTAAATAACCAGATTTAATGTCAGGAAATTTTAACTTTCGAATGGTCAACAGGTGAGACAACATGAAATTTGAACCAACTACTTTGTTGAAAACTGAAATGCAGACAAGGGCAATGAATTTCAGACAAGGGAAATGAAATGAAGGGCAAAATAGAAGCAAATAATGCAGAAAGCAGCAATATACACCACCCTATGCAATATGTTCATCAATTTGCATGTACTTTAGCAGCCAGCCTCATCATCAAAATGAGGTTCATGTTTAGATAATTCAATATTTGATATAAAACAAAGGAGATGAAGGCTCCTTAAATAGATATTACAAGACGATGTTTCCAAAAAGAAACAATCGGTTAACTGAAGCTAAAACAGAAGACACTGCATGTCTTTTAATCACAAACGCAAAGAAGGTTGCCCCTTCTCTTCAAAACACTCTGTTGCTGCTGAGACCCTTCCTGGATTTGCAGAATGTTAATGACCAAGAGTACCAAAATCCTTCCAACCTGATGTAACCCTCACACGTGAATTACAAAATCGTCACACACAAATTACTGGGCTGGAAAAAAAACTGAAACCACGATTTAAAGGAAAAATTGGCAAACCTTCCAAAGAGCAACAATCATGATTTTGACAAAAACCGCAAAAACTTTTGCAGCTGAGCACTGAGCACTGTTCGCTCTAGCAACTCCAAAACAGACTGCAAGATACCATGTTTGCAAATGTTCACCCCAACAACTCCAGGTGCGACCCAAAACAAAGATTTAAAAAAAAAAAACCATGCAAAATGAGACTAAAAAATATAACTTAAGCTGACAACTAAGATGACCATTATAAAAATAATATAATATTATTCTAATAGTTCAATGTTGTCTAAAATCACTGCTTTTCTATTTTCTCAGCAAAGTATATGTACATCCATATTGTGAGTTAATTCAACCATCCATTCAGCTATTGCATTCATATATCTATGTTTTTGTCGCCTTACAGCAAGGAGCATGTGTTTGCTTGTCTTACATGGCTCAAACTGGTATGGGCACCAATCCAGTTGATATGGAGCACTTTTACATGGTATCAAAGGGGGATTAGAATTCCCTTCCCTGGTTTGGTATTTTCAAACAATAATGTGGAGATACCAATTATTTTAGTTGCTGTGTTTTGTGTTTCTGTGGTTGTGCCAAGGCAACGAATGTGAGGTAAATCTCTCATGGTATTCGGAGGCCATGCATGATTTCCTTGTTGTAGGGAGTTTTTTCAGCGAATTACGAGATCGTTCCAAGCAGCAGAAGCACAGTGAGAGGCCAATCTAAACATTTGCCAAGCAATCTCTATATGTAAAGCTGATTTAATCATCTCTGTTCTTGGCATGGGGTTTGTTTTGGGGCCATGAAGAGTTGATTTAGGCGCAGGTCAACATAAAACATTAAAGAATTTCCATGCAAACTGAGAAAGGCTGTGTGAACTGAGGCAGGCCAAGCAAGTTTTTTTTAGACCAATCTATGAGGCATGATAATGGCGCAATAGGCTGATTTGCCTGGCCATGACAAAACCTGCAATTTCATTGCCTAGAGTAGACCAATCTTGCTTGGGAATGTTAAAGCAGCAATTTCATTAGTGATCTCGATCCAATCAAACCACTAGCAATTTCATTCGAACTGCAACTCCATTTATTTTATCTGTTGCAGGCTGCGAGTTTTCACAGGCCACGAGCCCTTTCTGCAAGGGTTCTTTTGCATTTTGCAGGCCGTTAATTTCTTTGCTATAGGCTGTAAAGGCCTTTGCATGCCATGAGACTTTTTTGCAAGGCTTTTGTGTATTTGATGAGCATCAAAGTTATTGCAGGCACTCCAACCTCCTTTTAAAAAGGCAACTTAAAGTTTTTTCAAAGTGCAAATAATTAGGCAATGCAAATATAAAAATTATTGTAACATTTGATTGGCAACTTTAAATTGAGGTATGGGGTCCAGGCCATTCCGTTGTGGGTCTGGGCAGGGTACTGGCCACAGCTTGTAGGTCCGGCCCTGCCAAACCCAGGCAGACCCAGGGCGAATTTGGCCTCAAAATCAGTCTGCCGAACCTAGGCAGTATTTGCAATTTTTTTTACTTTTTAAAACTATTTATATTGCAAAAAGTGCAATTCATCCCCCTAAACCTAATTTTGCACATACCAAACATCTCAAAGGCAAAAGCTATCTCATTGTTGCTGTTGTGAATGAAAAACAAAAACATTTTGCTCCATTGCTGAACTTATTTTTTTGCTTGCCATTGCACGAAGAGAGTTGAAAAGTGATCGTTCAAGGCTCCAAGCTGGTTATTATGCTATACCTACACATTTGCAAGTGTTGGTTTGTTCCCAAAGAGATCGTAGAGGAAGATTTCTTCAAGAGAGGTGGGCTTTTTGAAGTTTTTGGTTTTTTTAACCTTGTATGTGATTTTCTTCCTTTTAGGTGAAAAACTCAGTGCTAGATAATTGAGTGAGTTTCTTGCAAGCGCTTTTCACATGGGAGTACTTGTGAATACTGTGAGATATTCAACTATGGTTTGATCTTCCATCTGGTTGACTGATTTTCAGTGTTCCACGGGAGTTGGGGACGGGGGGACGCAGGGACGCATCTCCGGGACGGGGGGACAGCGGCGGGGGGGGTGGCGGGGTGGTGGTGCTGATATAGTTATACATATACATATAGTACTTGAAAAACTAGTTTTGAAAAGATGTATGACAGTATTACAGTATAAGAATTACATTTCAAATGAGACTAGGAAATTTGAAATACTAAATCTAAATACCAAGATTTCTAAGTTGTGTTGTTATATGGAGCCTAATCAGACTCGGAGGTTAGATTTTCCCTACTTCTATTGGCGCGGTTTCCCCATATATTTTTCAACGGGGGTTTGGGGGCAATGCCCCCAAGTTGGGGTCAAGGGGCATCGCCCCTTGCGGGGTCGAGGGGCAGCGCCCCGCGAGGCCAAAAATAATTTTATTATTTTCTGAAGGCGTCAGGTGTTATTTTTCTATTGGCCCACGTCCAATTAGAGTTACCCCTTAACCCTCAAAAAACTTTAAAAGTCACCTTTTTTTAAAATTTTAATTTTAAATATTGGCAATTGCATATACGTGGGGGCAAAAGGAGACGTATGGGCATCTTCCCGTCCCTGGAGAGACGTCTGCACGTCTCTCAAAGGACGGGGAGATGCCCAAATGTCTCCCAAGGAGACGTGGAGGCGTCTCCATGTCTCTCTGGGAGACGCCCAGACGTCTTCGCGTCCCGGCGGCGCTTGGGTGGCAGTGGCAGGACGGTGGGGGACGTTGCGTCCCCGTCCCCCCGTCCCCAAGATGTATCTGATGGGGGGACGCGCCCAAAAAGGGGGGGGACGCGTCCCCGTGGAACACTGCTGATTTTTTATCTTTTTGAGGTTGGGAGGATGTAGGAAGATCATGTGTTGCCTTTTCCACATTTGGGAATTAGGTTGTACTCATTTTTACAGTGTTTGTAGACCATTCTTGGACTGTTGCAAGTCTGAACTGAGTGAGAGTGTGTTGCAGTTATATTTGAAGCTCAATGATGCTGTGTGGGCATTACAAATATCTGTAATTAACCTCTGTGATGGTTGAACAGAAGGTATTTGCTCATTAGAGCTGGAGTATTTTAGGCTATGTTGGGTTTTCAACCTTTCTCAAGGGCAAACAGTGTGTGTTGAGTTTGTGTAAGCTTGTCTATAATTCCAGCATATGTTTCAGAAGATCTCTGTATTTACTTGATACGTACATTTCTTTGCAGTATAATAACCACATTAAGTGGTTAATACTGCATATTAAGAGAGCGATTGAGTTCTTTTCATCGAATTTCTATTTGCTGATAGCAGAGACAGGAATCTCCTCCCTTTTTATGAATTGTCCACGGAATTATTGTTAGGGTTTCTGTTTTTCAAATTAAACTAGCAGGCAATTTTCTAACTGCTGAGGGTTTCAAAAGAAAGTTTAAATTTCAAATGATATCCTGTGACAAAACGTGCAGTTCAGACCAAAACTTCAATTTTGACAAAGACTAAAAAGGCGGTAGGTGTTGAAGCATAATGAGAAAAAGCAACTGCCGCATCAAATAGAGACTCTTCTCAGAACAGAAAATAGAAGAAAAACAGAAATATCTGGGCAGGTAGTAATAGTGCTCAAATATTTAAAAATACTTGATGTTTCTTGCTGTTCTTTGTGGATTCTAGTCCCTGAGCTCTCTATCATCCTAATGATGGTTCATAGAGTGCGATCCGAAACGTCAATGCAAAAAAATCACAAACACAATCAAATCCAGAAAGAACGGCAAGAAGCATAATGAATTGTGGAAAACTGACTACTTCAATACTTAATGTACCAAATAAAGAAAAAATGCATATGTATATGTATATGTGTGTATGTATAAATGTAAAGATACATAAATACATACATACAAATATATATATGTGTGTGTGTGTGTGTACATGTGTATACATGTGTACACATGTATACACATCTATACACATGTATATACATATCTATACACATCTATACACTTATGCTAGGTTACTGGGTTCGGCCCCCTAGACCCCTGGTACTAGTCTTGGTCTGGGGTTCTGGTCCGGCCTGCCTGTGGTCCAGACAGGGTCCGTGATTCACAGGCCTGGTTTGGACCAGGTCGAATCCAAGAGGACCAAGGTCGAACTTAGGGGTCTGACAGCCCAAAAATGGTTTTTTTTTTTGCAAAATTTAATTGTTTTTGAATTCCGCCACATAAAAAATTAAAATATAACCCTAAAAGTGAGTATTAAAACATTAACTTGGCTCATAAGGGGAAACGAAGATGTGGGATATAGAGCCAGAGCATACTGATTTGGATGCTTTCACTTCTCAGCTTGTTGCATTTGATGACTCAGATAGCGAAAAAACTTAAAGTGCAAGTGTAAGTGGCATTAGCATTGGCATTAATTCATCTAATGTCAATGTCAATGATGAGGAGGACAAGAATGAGGATGATGAATTAGAGAATCCATTTGATGATCAAACTTTAAATTGTTGAAAGTTGAAACAATGATACTTGAATATTTTATCATTTTGATATTAAACTTGATGTATAAAATGCTGTTATGGTATGATCATGATGCTATGATTAGAAGTTTATGTTGGTTTTGTTGTTTATATGATGCTATGTGACATGCTAATCTTAATTCATGCGTATAGGCTGCATATATATATATATAATTTTCATGTTTTTGTACAAATGAACCCAAACCCCTTTTCAAAATTTTGTCGTACCGGCGTACTAGTTCTTCGAAGCCGAACCCAAACTGGCAACCTAGCACTTATGTATAGACATATGTACACAAAAGTATATACACACACACACGCACATGTGTATTAATATATATATATATATATATATATTAAACATCAACACACTTACCAAAAAAGTTAAACATCAACACACTTACCAAAAAGTTTAACATCAACACACTTACCAAAAAAGTTTACTCTGAATCCCTAGCAACAGAAGGTGAATGGAAGGCTCAAACACATGGCAATGGCAGAAATTCAGATGCCAATGGCACTTGGAAGGTGGTGCCCTCTTTGTTGACTGGCAGACAAGATCCCTCAGTCTTATCCAGTGCAAAGGTCATGGAGGACACTGCTAAGATCCATTCCTCCCATAGTTGAACTAATCGCCAAGGCCTGAAAAAAAAATCGGGAAAAACTCGGCCAGTACTTGGCAAAAACTCGGCAACTTAAAATATTGCTTAAATTTAATTAGAAATGCATTTTTTTGCAAAAAATAGTGAGGAGATGCATCCAATGAGTCAATAAATGAGAACACAAAAGAAACAAGCTGAGTCTAGATATATTTAATTGATTTAAACACAAATTGGGTACAAGTGGCATCCTCTTATGGAATGTCGGTGGTTGATAGACTGAAACAAAATGAAATAGCAAATTGTTTTTCTAAAGCTAAAAGTAAATACTACATCAAAACATTTTTCATCTTCCTCTTCTTAGCTCTAGTGAAAAATAGGGGAGAGATAGAACTAGAGGGTCTAGTCCTAGGAGTCTGATGTGCCTCCTCCACCTCGCCAAAATGAGGTTGAGCGTAGCACGCCTTGCAAGGGTCCGAGGGTGAGAGAGATAGGTCTAGATCTTGGGGGAGAGAGGAGAGAGTGAGATAGAGAGTGGTAGAGAGAGGGGATGGAGGAAGAGTGATAGGAAGATAGATAAGTCTAGAATTCGGGGCAAATAAAGTGAGTGAGGTAGAAAGAGCGAGAGAATGCTGATAGGAGCCTATTGATTATTCAAATTTGACTATCTGAAAATTAAAAGATCTTCTAAAACCTAGAATTTGCATTATAACTCCTACAGATCTGAAACCACTCTCAAACATCCTACCAATATATACATGAAATATAACTTAAAGTATAAGAAAGGAAAAAGACATATTGAAATGTGACTTATGTTGATGGGAGCCTACTGGTTATTGAAATTTGACTAAGTCTGAAAATTTAAAAGATCTTCTAAAACCTAGAATTTGCATTATAACTCCTACAAATCTAAAACCACTCTCAAACATCCTGCCAATATATACATGAAATATAACTTAAAGTATAAGAAAGGGAAAAGACATATTGAAATGTGACTTATGTTGATAGGAGCCTACTAGTTACTGAAATTTGACTAAATCTGAAAATTTAAAAGATCTTCTAAAACCTAGAATTTGCATTACAACTCCTACAGATCTGAAAAAACTCTCAAACATCCTGCCAATATATACATGAAATATAGCTTGAAGTATAAGAAAGGAAAAAGACATGTTGAAATGTCAATTATACTTAAATGTTATATTTCATGTATATATTCTAATGAAGAGAATGAGAGTGACTTGAAAAAAAAAAAAGCATACTCTTCCAAGCTGGTTAATGCTGGAAAAAGAAAATATTCTCCCACAATTTTCAAGGTGAACATTCCTAACCACATAGGTCAAATTGACCTTCCAAGGATGCACTTGCTATTTTTATTTTATTTTTCTCTTTTTTGGAGTTGTTTTGCATTTGGAAACCATCCCACATGATTCAGCGGGCCATGCCCTACCCATCCTGTCTGTATTCCCACTTCCACTCCTGTTTAGCTCAACAACGAAACCCAGAATAGGAGAATCCAGTAACCTAGTTGATATGTAGTGGACTTGCTTTTTGGTCTATGCAATATCAAACTTAACTCTAATTTTGATCTATATATGAAGGAAATAAGTAATCCATGTTCCCTAAATATAGTGGTAAGCATGTTTTTAAAAGTATTTTTAAAAATTAATATGTTTTTTAATGATTGGAAAATTTCCCCCGTTATTGATGAGTTTTACCTGAGTTTCTGCCACTAAGTTTTTGACTTTTTTTTATTAAAACAAGTTATTACTGAGTCTGAGTTTTTCAACTATAGATCAAGTTCTCATATTCTTTGTATTCCCTTTTCTATTTGCATCAGGAAAAGCTAACAAATTCTATCCATTCATTCTTGCTGGTTGTCAACAATTTTGCCATGGAGAACAGCAGACTAGCCCCTCTGCTATAAGTGATGAACTCACCAATGTAACCTTTCCAAGTTATTTTGGGGTCTATAAGTTTGATCAAAGAATTTCAAAAATGTTTCATTCATCCCCGATCATGCTCAGCCATTATCACCACCCCTTTTCACCAGTAAATTGATGAACTCACTCTCTTGACTCTCCATCGATTACCCAATGAGCTTCAAATTCTGTAACTCCAATGGTCCAATACACTTAAGCCCCATTTTTTCGATAAAGAATGCCAGAAGTCAGCAACTCAAAGCACTAGAAGTCACTCCTTCACAAAACTATTACCAGTGTTCCACGGCCGTTGGGGATGGGTTTTGGGGACAGCAGGAGGTGGCGGCGGGGGGGTGGCAGGGTGGTGGTGCTGATATAATTATACACATACTTATAGTACTTGAAAAACTAGTTGTGAAAAGAAGTATAACAGTATAAGAATTACATTTCAAATGAACTATAAGAAATTAGTAAAATTACAAAATAGAAAAATTTGAAATATTAAATCTAAATACAAAGATTTTTTGAATGCTAATTGCTAAATAAAATTTGACAAATGAAATTGTCAAATTGGAGATTTCTATTATCAAAATATCATATTAATATCTAATATCACAAAGTCTATAATGATGATTACATGATACATCATTAGAATGAGTAGCAAATAGCAATAGCATTACAAAAGACAAAATGGCAAAATGCTCAAATCGCTCAAAATTAAAAAAAAATTTAAGGATTTCAATTGCTTTTTGAGTCTAACGTGTTCGAACGGGAGACTTCTGCAAGTCTCCTTGCCCCTCAAGAGACGTCTGGGAGTCTCCAAAGGAGTCTTGGAGCCGTCGGATGGGAGATTCTTGCAAGTCTCCTCGCCCCTCAAGAGACGCCTAGGAGTCTCCAAGGAGACTTGGAGACGCTTGGGAGTTTTACAAGGAAACTTGGAGACGCCTGGGGGTCTCCCAAGGAGACACCTGGGAGTCTCCCAAGGAGACTTGGAGACGTCGAGACGTCTCCCAAGGAAGCTTGGAGATGCGAAGACGTTTCCCCATCTCCGGCGGAGCTCCGATGGCGGTGGCAGGAGACATCGCGTCCCCGTCCCCCCATGGTACACTGACTATTACTAACAAAGCAATATGGGAAAAACAATATATCTTATACAAGACTTGCAAGCTTATCGAACACTGAAAACCTACATGATAAAAGCTAGGTTGACTGAATCCAAACTATTAAATAATGTTCTTAAAGAATTCATGTGGCATGCTTTCTAGTATTTCCACATTTCAAGATAATTTGAAAATTTGATAATGTAAAAATGTATTCTCATTCTGGATGCCCATTGCGAGAGTGATCCTAAAGTAAAATTGACTTACTAATCCACTATTCTCCATATCTAGTCAAAATAACAAGCATAATGGACCTTTATATATTTCATCTTGTCACATCATTTTGTTGTGGACAAATTCATGGCAGCAATCCATAGAGATTTCTCAGACTTAGGCATGTAGGAGGTGGTAATATCTAAACCTAGCTGATATTACTGCAGCCAGAATGGATGCATTTGAAAGAGCCATTAACATTCAGGACATTAAATCTAAAGCTACAACATTAAGAGCCTTTGCAAATGTTACAATAGTAAATGAAGGTTAGGTGTTGCAAGCATTATATGTAACCGTGATTAAAACAAGTCGCCAATAAGGAACTTAAGCGCACTTATCATGCAATATAATTAGTATCTTGATTTGATTTGAATGGTGATGGATTGCTAACCATAAGGATACCAGCAATTTTGGAAGTGATCCCCTGTCATATCACCTTTGCTCTTTCTATATTCACATGTTGGATTGTTACAATAAGATTATTTCATCCAGATATCTATTTCTTGTTTTTACTGGGTCAAGACTGCAGATATCTGGAGAAATTACCACATCTATTACCGAAAAACTTGCTGTGATACATTTCTGCATTTGTTCACATGAATATGACAACTATGTGAATTTCTCAAAGATATATTATTTATTTATTTTGAATAACAGTTGTATTAAATTTCTTGAGAGCCTTTATTATGGCGGCTAAACTCAGAAATGAAGCATAATAATAAACTACAATACTGAAAAACAATAAACTAATTTCTTTTCATTTACTCTATTGCTTCATTTGTATAAAAAGAAGCATGATACAGAAAGAAATATATGCATTATCATATTATTATTATGAATGATATTCTACTTTGATGGCATTCATAGAATGAATTTGGATTTTCACCTTTTTTTCAAGGGCAATTGCTTCAGTGCAATCTGCTTCAGCTTGTGGAAAACTGCATATATCATAACAATAAGATGATATGGAAGGCAGTCTGCATAGATTTGATAATGAAAAATGTACAACTATGAGACAATCCAACCACATCTTACCTCCCTAGCTCTAAATGAGCTGCAGCACGGTTACTGTAATACGTTGCATTCTTGTTATTTAACTTAATTGCTTCTGAGTAGAGATTGACTGCCTTTTGCCACTGTTTTTGTTTGTAAGCAGCATTACCCTGCATACAATATTTGAGCATAGTCACAACAAACATGAATGAAATAATATACTGTCCTAACCCCTACCAATTAGTCAATATTTAGAAAAAAAATAAACATCCATAATATCCAAATACAAGTAAAGTTTCTTTCTCTATGAAGCAAAGCAGCACAAAGATTTGGTGCTAGTGTATACATAATGCATCAAAAGTGAGGTAATAAAATCAATATAACTTAATTTTTTAAAAAGTCACTACACCGAAGTGTAATGATCATGCCACTACCATGATAAGGAAGTTGTTTCATGATATGAATCTATCTCCCTAACCATTTGGTGTATTTTCATTCAACAAGAACGCATGTTTCATTTTCTCATGAAAATAATAAAATGCATCATGTATTAGTACCAGTTTCATTTTCTCATGAAAACAATAAAACGCATTATGTATTAGTACCACACTAGGTTGCTGGTTCGGGTTTGGGCACTGGTTCGGGTTCAAAGAACCGGTACGCCGGTACAGCAAAATTTTGAAAAGGGGTTTGGGTTTGTTAGTACAAAAACATGTAGATATATATATTTTAATATTTGAGCAGCCTATAAGCATGAATTAAGATTAGCATGTCACATAGCATCATATAAACAACAAAACAAACATAAACTTGTAATCAAAGCATCATGATAATACCATAATAGCATCATATACATCAAGTTTAATATCAAAAACAAAATATTCAAGTGTCATTGTTTCAACTTTCAACAATTTAAAGTTTAATCATCAAATGGATTCTCTAAATTTCTAATTCATCATTCTCCTCCTCCTCATCCTCATCCTCCTCATCATTGACATTGACATTAGATGAGCCAATGCCACTTGCACTTGCACTATAAGTTTGCTCAGTATCTGAGTCGTAAAGTGTTAATGCAAGAAGATGAGAAGCGAGAGCATCCAAATCGGTATTGGCTCTATATCCCACATCTTCGTTTCCCCTTGGATGTAGTCACGTTGTTTGTGTGAAAGAAGACGTAGGTTGGAATGCACATATACTAAATTCTCCGCTCTTTTTGATAGCAACCTATTGCGCTTTACTGAGTGGATGAAAGAGTATGTGCTCCAATTTCTTTCTGAAGCAGATGAACTAGCAACCCATGAAGACAAAGTAAACAATTAAAGTTATACATTTATAAAATTAAAATTAAAAATTACTAGCAACCTATGAAGACAAAGTAAACTATAAATAAACTTGTGATAAATTTTAATTAATTAAACTTACTTGCGATAAAACTTTGACAGCGATGGGATGTAGGTGTTGGAAGCATGTGCCATGGAAGTACCACCAACTATGGGCATCCTTCTTGGATCTATGGCGAAGAGCATCAACACTTAGACCATTCCCATTTGCAAATTCTATTAACTCATTTGTAACAGTATCTCATGAATCATCATCGGGATGTAGTCTAAGAAATGATGCCTTGTACCCATCAAATACTTCTAGATCTCTCCATGGTGGAATCCTTCCTGGTTTATCAATAAATTGATTGTTATAATACTTTGGTGTTAAAGGCATAGGCAAGAAGATGCAAAGGAGTGCTCATCTTATTCCACCTTTCAACAACAATTGCTTCCAATTCTTTGAAGAATTTCTCATTGGGGTCTTTCTCTCTTGCATTTATAGTGCACTTCATTTTTTCAAGCATTGAGTCAACGCCATCATAAATCTCACCAATGCAAGGCCTATCCATGTCGATATAGCGAATCATGCTCATAATGGGCTCAGTGATACTAAGGAGATGTCACAAGATCCCACCATTTCTCATTCAATATTCGGTCCCTAATTTTTGCTGCCCTCTCACTGCTACTCTGCTTCCATACAGTCCAATTGGTGTTGATCACCATATTGCATAGTGCCACTCTAACTTTCACAAGTCGTCTTAAGACGATTGTGTTTGATGCAAAACGGGTCTCAACAACCTATAACACAAATTAATGCCAAAATGATTAAAAAATAAAGACAAACTTTAAAGAAGAATACACAATATAGCTTACACAATAATATTATGAACATTGAAAATTAAAGAAAAAAGAAAATGTAAAATTAAATTAATATTTACTTACCTTCAATAGCTCCAAATTCGAAAAGGATCTAAAAACCCCTTGAGACATGTGGTGGTTTGTGATGAACATCTGGATGTCCTCAGCCTCTGCATACACATCTCTGATCCATTTTATTTTAGTCCCAATCCTTTGTAGCATAAGATTGAGTGAATGTACCGCACAAGGTGTCCAAAAGATGTAATCATAGCATTCCTCAACCAACAAACCAGCAGCTCTACAATTTTTTGCATTGTCCGTTATGACTTGGACAACATTGCGGGGTCCCACTGACTCAATGGCGGAGATGAGAATATCTGCAATAAATTGGCCATCTTTTACTTGGCCCTCACAATCCATAGCTTTCAAAAACATTGCCCCTTTAGGGGACACCACTATGACATTGATCAAGGGACAATTTTTAGAATCTTTCCACCCATCTAAAACAATTGATACACCTGTCTCAACCCATGAATCCCTTATGGGTTTCAATGCATCTTCAACCCCCTTCACCTCTTTCTCCAATAATGTTCCACATACCTTCTCATAACTTGGGCCCTTATACCCTCTTGGAGCTTCATTAACACTTTTCAACATTTGCATCCAATATGGGGAGCCAACAACATTGAAAGCCAACCCATTTGCATATATGCACCTTGCTACATCTTGGTCAGCAATGTCTTAACTCTCATTTGAAAGATTCTGAACTCAATTTCTTGAAAGGTTTTTTGGGATTAGCTTTGAATGAATGTTTAAGTTTTGATCATGGCATGAAGTTTTGTTCATATTACATAACTTAACTGACAAGAATGTAAACAATTAAATTTTTCAGTAGAAAAATAACAGAATTCTGATTTGTATTATTGAAATAGATAATCTTGATACTCAATACTCAAAATATGTCGCTACAATTGCTCAGAAACTGAAAGCCACTTCAAACATACTCGGATCTGCATGGGTGTTTCCACAGTTCTATGACTTCCCATCATTCTGCCTTAAACTTCACCTCGATTCTGGAAACTCCAGCAGATTTTGTTCCAGAACAGCAATTGATTCTGGACTGTTACCAAACTGAGTATCATGCAAATAGTAGTCACTCATCCAACAGAGAGGACCTCTGTGAATTTCCAAGTGTCGGGTGCTATCCAGAGTTACCACGACTTCTTCCAGCCAGCTAAGCCTTGATCTTTGATGAAATTGTATTTTATTCACATTAATTTCCAGCTCTATGATGCTTTGCATTTGTAGGTTCGGGAGACCAGAGCTATTGCAGATTGATGTTCAAGTAATCTTGGCACCACTGTAATACCTTCCGTAATCAATGAATTTTCGGATTGCCTTAAGATGCTGCGACCCACACGCTAAGTCGGCAGTGTTTGATTGGAATGAAGTGGATTGCTTTAGGGTTGTGTCCAAAGCTAGATTCAGGGTTTTCGTCCTGAATTCAGTTAAATGATTTGCAGAGAGAAATTTCCAACCAATATAATAGTCGTGAATAATCTTCTTCAAAAAAAACCCGATCTCTCTCTATTTCCGTTTTCCTTTGATTTCCTTCAATCATAGATCCTCAATCAACGCCAAAATTCTGGTGAAATCCGCTATTTAATCCGCTCCCACTAAAACTCGACTCCAACCTTCTGCACACGCATGGACGCCGAAATATGGCCCGACTCTCTCATTGGCCAATTAAACCAATTTCCCAATTTTCCCAAAGTTGGGAATGAAATATTTGGCTCAGGAAAGAAATATTTGGACTTGTGCTAAAGTTCCCATCAACAAAAATTTCTTATTGGCTCACACTTATTTTTTCCTAGCCGATAAAGGCCAAGAGATAATTGAAGCCAATTATTTTTTAATGCCCCTATAGTTGCCAAGGCAATATCAAACTTCACGGCTTAAAGCAGCCCCACCAAGATAAAAACTTTATTTCATAAAAGAAATGATTTATTTTATTATTAGGTCATGATATGTATGATTAAATATTATCATACTTTATTATTATTGAATCATGACTTAGGAAATATTAAAATATTTTAATATTTCCTTTTATTTCCCCAAACATTCAATTGAACCTCAAACTGTATTTTGTTGATGACCACCTAAAAGTGGATATAGCCTGAATCTTCGATGCCAACTGGGTGTACATCCCTAAAATCTAGGGATGCTTATAAAGTGTACACGAAAATCCCGATGAACCTGAAACTAAGTCCTGATGACTAATCACGGCTATGAGCACCTTTCGGTAATTGCTGTTGATCTGGAAGTTCTTCCTAAAAATTAGGAACCTAACAAAAATCTCCCAATCATCCAAGAAAGCCTCTAGGCACCTCCCAAACCAATCCTAATCATCCCCTAAAATCTAGGAATACCTCCTAACTTTTAGGAATATGCCTGAAACTGCTGAAAATGGCATATAAAGCTCAGAACTACCTCTAACAATCAACTGAAAGGAATCCCTCTGCGTCCTGATGGCCTACAGGATCCAAATAATAGACCATCCTACTACTCTTCTCCTATCACCTAGAAAGGGGACATTACACATTTTGAAATGCGGTTTCTAAAGGCCCCTTTGTTCTTTTGCATGTCAAGGGTGCTTCACTTTGAGGTTCAGCTGTGGAAAAGAAGGGGTGGTTTTCTACTACAACATTGGGATTAGATGGGGCTTGCATTCCTCTTGTTTTCTTTGGTGCAGTTTGATTCAATCTGCGGGCTTCTCTCTCTTCTGCCTCCTCATGCTCCCTAATATATTTCATCACTGTCTCATTTGGTATAGGTTTACCATCTTTTCCAGGACATTTTTTTATGCCTCTTCCTTTTATTCCACACAAATGGCCTACCACCCGATAATATGAACTATTACGTTCCATACCACATCCTTGGCATCTCCAACAGAACCCCCCACCTCCTGGAAGTGGTCTTATAATGTCAACATACTTCTATAGGGGAGAATTTGGATCATTTCTTTGTTTTGATTGTTCATTGCCAATGGGGGAAGAGGTAGATGCCATTCTAGTTCCTATGGCAAGAAATAATATGAACATATTCAAAATCAAAAACAAAAACAAAATAATGAAAAACAATTAATGTTTCATGTTTGACAATTTATGAAACAAAAATAGTTGAAAAAAAATGTTCAAAAATCTACCTCTTGCAGCCAATGGGAGCTTGCAAATGTGTGGAAATCATGCTGCAACACTTGTTGAAGCTTCAAAAATCAGTCTTCAACTCCTCCTATTTGATCTTGGAAGCCAAGTTTTGTTCACCCTTTCTTCAACCTGCTAGCAAAATCTTTTGTTTGCAACACAAATGAGGAGAAATGAGCCAAGTTTATGTTTTAGAAGTTGCTTTTAGGGTTTATTTTTACAAATTCATTGGCAGATTTTTTTTAAAAAAAATTTGCACATTAAATGTCTTTTTGGGTCGATCAGCCGGCCGGGTTCGACTTGGCTCGAACCTGACCTGTGGAAAACGAACCTTGTCCAAACCACAGCCAGATCAAACCCAAACCCAGGACCTGAACCGAAGCGGACCAGGACCAAGGGTCTGAGGGGGCAAACCCGATTAGCTAGGTACCACATCTTACAACACCAGGGAAAACAAAAGAGCCAAAGGCCTTAACTAATGAGAAGCATTTTTGTCTGTCACCTTACCCTATCCTCAATTAGACATCAATTTGTCATATGATTCTATACATTGAGTGAGAGATGGCCCTATCCCTATATTATGAGTATATATGGACTCCCCCCAACAACAAACAGGAAAGTTGACTGCCTGGGCCCTTCCATTTGGAGCAGAGAGTGCCCTGTAAATAGTTATAGAGCTATGCTCGTGCCACCACCAGCCCTACAGATCTGATCCAACTGATCGACATTTAAAGGGCTATCCTATCTCTATATGCTAGCTCATAGAAAGAAAAAAGTTCATAAAGATCCAAAACCAGGTGTTTGGTGTTACTTTTGTGGGGTTTGAGAAATGGTAAATAGTGGAATCATAGTTGAACTACTTGCCAAAAGCAAAAACTCAGTGAAAACTCGGCAACTTAAAAAATTGCTTAAATTTAATTAGAAATGTTTTTTTTTTGCAAAATTCAATGAGGAGATGCATCCAATGAGTCAATAAATGAGTACACAAAAGAAACAAGTTGATTCTAGATATATTTGATTAGTTTAAATGCAAATTGGGTACAAAATAGCATCCTCTTGTGGAATGTTGATGGTTGATAGACTGAAACAAAATGAAATAGCAAATTGTTCTTGTAAAACTAAAAGTATATACTACATCAAAACATTTAACATCTTCCTCTTCCCAGCTCTAGTGAAAACCAGGGGAGAGATAGAACTAGAGGGTCTAGTCCTAGGAGTCCGATGTGGCTCCTCTACCTCACCAAAATTAGGTTGAGGGTAGCACCCCTTGTGTGGGTCTGAGGGTGAAAGAGGGGTAGAGAGATAGGTCCAAATCTTGGGGTAGAGAGGAGAGAGTGAAATAGAGAGTGGTGGAGAGAGGGGATAGAGGAAGAGTGATAGGGAGATAGATAGGTCTAAAATCTGAGGCAGATAAAGTGAGTGAGATAGAGCGAGAGAATGCTGATAGGAGCCTACTGATAACTGAAATTTGACTATCTAAAAATTTAAAAGATCTTCTATAACCTAGAATTTGCATTATAACTCCTAAAGATCTGAAACCACTCTCAAACATCCTGCCAATATATACATGAAAGGAAAAAGACATATTGAAATGTGACTTATACTTCATGTATATATTTTGATGAAGATGAAGAGAATGTTATATTTCATGTATATATTTTGATGAAGAGAATGAGACTGACTTGAAAAAAAAACAATTTAGATAATTTTTTGACGTGTTTGGGCCTCTTTTTCTTATGCAGCCGAGTTTTTGCCAAAGACTCGCCGAGTTTTTGTGAGATAAACAGGAGAGAGCAAAGAGTTCTAAAAACACCACTAAAGCCATTAGGAAAAGTATCATGTGATTAACACCTCTACTGCTTATAGTACAAATATCCAAGTCAGGATGATGTTGGACGTAGTAATTACTAATTAACATTCAGAAGGTAAGGCCAGAATATTTATCAATCTTAGATCCCTTGCAATTGCCTTCAAATACCTATGAAAGATTGATGAATGTCAAATGCATGTGTCTGCATTAAGAGCAACATTTCACATAATTAAAATAAAGGGTGGCATCAATAGAAAGAGGGACTTTATTCTATAAGAAACAACTACCTTCCAACTATAAGCACTTTAAGATACCTAGTAATCATTTATAACATTTTGATAATTATGTTTAACTTTTGATAATGGGTTGCATATATATTGTGATACAAAGCAAGATTTACAGCATACAGCAAACAAGCTATGAAAGCTCTGTTGTTTACCAAGGGTTGTTATCATATCCTGTTCTCAAAGTTGGTGGCCAGATTATGAGTAGAATTTAATACATAAGGGATTCTAATATCAACATGTAAACCCGGTAAATGGATTTGGATTCATATGTGTAGATAGGTAGCTGACTATATGAACTACCATTTCCAAAATATCCCATGGTGTCATAATTGGAAAACCAACTAAGCAGAGGAAAGAGAATTATTAGTTGCAAGGGTGGGCGGGTGCCTGACAGTTCAACCTTTCCTTCCATCACAGAAAGTACTAATGTTTGTCCTCTGTTAACTTAAGGAGTTGAGTAGCTGCACTTTCACATACTGACGAACTCTAAGTCAGTTAAGTGGAACTTTTCTCTGTTGTCATATAAGTGAAAAGCATAGTTGAGCAAGGATTTAAGAACTCACCCCTTTGTCTCCTATATCCAAAACACATTCTCAACGTCTCTGGTAGTTAAGAGACTTCAAATGATGTTTTCTAGTCTCAATATGTCTCTTGAAAGCAGTGCATGAAAACTGTAAAAATTCTCCTAGAAGTTTCCTGGATATGGTATATAAATTAGATTTTTTTTTCTCAAGAGCTAAAACTGGTTGAAAGAGTTCAAGAACTATAGAAAAACAATACTACATGAAATTTTCCAGTATTTGCATAAAATTTTATGCATTTCTTTTGTAGCAGAAACCTCACTCGTGAAATCCAAAGTGCACTACTACATGAAATTTTCCAGTATTTGCATAAAATTTTATGCATTTCTTTTGTAGCAGAAACCTCACTCGTGAAATCCAAAGATGCCCACACACACAGAAGTTTTACCAATTGATTGAAATAAGAAAGAAGGGTAATCCATGGTAGCAGCTTGTGCTAATAGATTATATGCTATAGATGTAATACTAACTACCATAGATGGCACACTCGCAGAGTACTTGGCGAGTTGCAAAAACTCGCCGAGTTTTTGAGCTCGGCGAGTTTTTCTGACTTTAACTCGCAGCAAAAACTCGGCGAGTTTCTTTTAAAAACTCGGCTAGACTAAAAAAAAGACATCACTACAGTAGCTTCTGTGATAGCACAAACTACAATCATGTTACTCATGAAAAGTTGCTATACAATGGGCTCTAGAGGAATGTCTTTCTGGTACGTTAATTTCATTATCACAAGCTAGCATGTTGCTGGCTACTCTGTTCACCTCAAAATGTTTTCTTGATGATGTACAATGAAACACACTAAAAACTATAAAAGTGGGCAAGATGAAGCAAAATTAAAAAAATAATGAAACTCTTGTCTCTTTACAGAACTCAATTTGGTTAAAAAACCCTGCTCACCCCTGCCACCTTTGCTTGCTCTTCTCCTTTGGCCACTCACATGAGAAATTTGCTCAAACAAAAAGATTAAGGGTCGTAATTTATACTCACTGACAATCAAAAAGAAACCCACCCACTTCATACTGAATTGTTTTTGCTTCTTTTCTATCAGATTAAAATCAATGCTTAAAATGCAGGGTACACAAGACCTCACTAGGTGAAATGGGAGATGATTACAGATCCCAAAACAATTTTGAAAATGTCAAGGAATCCTCTTCTGCCACAGAAATGCAGGGTATTTCCAGGACACCACTTCTTAGCACGGACAGCCCAGTAAGTCTACAGTGCATCTAGTATTTTGGGATAAAGGGGACATTCTGCCCCTGTTTTAACTATATACTATGGAATGTGGGAGTAATTCCCCCAAAACAGGAACACACAGAAGGGCTATAGCACAAATATTATCCTTAGGAGCTGATGATTGCAATGTGATCTCCACAATATGCTTCATAGAGGCACTTGGCTTCACTTGGATTGGATTGGCAAGCATGGCACACTGAGGTCTAACAGATCCACGTGAATTTAAGCAAATTGGGAAAAAGCTATTAATTGAAAACTTGAATATTGATTCATTTCTCTACCTATTCAGAAGAGAATGATACAGATTGTCTTGTAACAAATAGACTGGTAGTTTTCAAATAAACAAATGATTGAAGAGGACTGCAGCAAATTGCCAAATCTACTACACTGACAATTTTGTACATGTTTTAGGCTCACAAGTAGACAACAGTCACCATCCACACAAAAATAGAAAGGATTCACATGGGAGAAAAATACTAGAAAACAACCATGGCAGTGTATGTTACTAGGTACACCCTTAAGGCATCCCGCACCCATACCAAGTACGCCTGAGAGTACACCCTGGGTAATGCACCCAGGTGTCTAGGTATACCCAAGTATGTACCCAGGCATACCCAAAGGCTCTGAGCACCAAAAACTAACAAAAACAGACATTTTTTGCATCCGAAGACCCTAAAATGTCTCTAAAAGCATCATTTCACCCAATACAAAGATCATTTTGCTCTCTTCACTCTCTATTCTCATTTTCTCTCAAAAAAAAAATTCAGGGCTGTAGCCCTTGAACCCTAACTTCGGCCTACAAGGAAATGAAAGTTCATTTCCCCACACCCCTTCAATCGTTGGGTTTTTCTCACATATAAAATATTGTGCAGCTTAACATTGCTGCCCCTCAAATCCATTAGGGTCTCCACTCCAAAACCCCACTAGTTAGTGGGATCTGTTGTCATATAAGAAATTTGATTAGAGTGAGGGGGTCTAGGAATGGAGACCAGAATCAAGAACTTAGACAACTAAAATTATCACTATTAAATGCCAATTGATAAATATAAATATTAAATATTTAACTATCAATTGGCATTTAATATTTATCTTTATCACTACCATTTTGGCATTTGGCATTGATCAATAATGAAGGATCGTACTATGAAATGTATTTAGTTTTACAATTTTGCATATTTCTTTAAAAAATTTGTATGTATATACGGAGCCCAAGGGCGGAAAAAATTGCCTGTACCCACATACCAGGTTCTCATACCCATACCAGAATCAAGAACTTAGACAACTAAAATTATCACAATTAAATGCCAATTGATAAACATAAATATTAAATATTTAACTATCAATTGGCATTTAATATTTATCTTTACCACTACCATTTTGGCATTTGGCATTGATCAATAATGAAGTATCATACTATCAAATGCATTTAGTTTTACAATTTTGCATATTTCTTTAAAAAATTTGTATATATATATACGGAACCCAAGGGCGAAAAAAAATTGCCTGTACCCACATACCAGGTTCTCATACCCATACCTACACCAGCAACTTAGATAAAAGAACAACATAGTAGGCTAAAGAAAAAGGTAAGGAGGAGCAAGACATTGCAATAGGAAGAGAACAAAAAGAAAGAGGAGAACCAATGAAGTGAGAATGCAGTACACAGCTTCAAGGTGAAGACGGAAGTATAGAAATAGAGGAACTGATCATTAAAGGATACAGTAATTACCAGTTTGTAGTAAAAACATACAACCTTAGATCACCTGACTCTGTACATATGCATTGAGCGACATGTTTTAGGAATTGAATGAAATATGGTAAGCTTGCAAAAGGAATCGTGGACAAGGTACGAAGAATGGAGCAAGTCAACCAAAAGCTATGTAGAATGAAAGAAGATCCGTAAAACGAAATAATTTCCAATGAACAAATGTGAACAGCATATCTCTACACTTCAAACAGCACAGGAGGTTGCAAACACCTACAAACATTTGTTGGTCAATGTGTGACAGACAGGATGAAAAGAATTATTTTCTATACAATGTACATAGCAGCAGATGATCTCAATCAACTAATGAAAAAGTCCTAGATGGAGAAGAACCATAGTAACCTGGAGACACGTGGATAGAGGTTCCAGTACAGGGGTGGGGAATGCACTTCAAATTACGATAGACAAGTAAATGAATAAGAGGATTTCCACTCTATTACGTATAAATCTAGTCCTCAGAAAGTGTGTGTATGGGGACACGGATGTGGTACTCATTTTTATACTGGAGTTTCCTGGTAACTATGTGAAGAACCGTAGACCAATAGATGCAATATACTAAGAGCTCAAATATATCAAGCAAAGGAGAAACTGAATCTACTGAAACTTGCAAGTCATATATAACTAACTGAATTTTGTGCTCCTAACACACATCCACAACAGAACAAAACTGTTCCAAACAAATGCCAGGAAATTAAAAAAATAATCAAAAAATACAACTTGACAACTTCCAAGTTAGACCTAATCAATGCCTGAGTAAAGCGCAATGAGAATAATTCAAAAGAATATCACTATGTCTAAAGATTTTTTAAAACGTATAAAGTTGCCTAACACTAGACACCAAGACCAATAACCGAGTCAATTATGCATGGCACAACTGCAGATTAACAGATACCAAACTTAAAAGAGACAGACCATAAAGGGTATAAATAAATAGTTCATAGTTCAATTTGACATAGAATACATCGCAAGCTCTTGTGTAAATTAAAAAGACAACTTGAATAAGGACTAGAAATAATTCGCATTGAGCTGCTAAAGCTCAGACATGAATCAAAAGATCAAAAGCCTTGAGCAAAGTTTAAGAGTCGGATGAATTTGAAATAAATGATTTAATGGAACAATTATCTGGCAAACTGACATGGTATGAGTCAAACAATATGCAGAAATTAACATGTTGCAGACACTACACACAATAGGCACACTTACATTAAAGAAACTTAAAGAAATAAAAGTTAAAGAAGAGATAGATTGCTGAGAAAAATGGCAAGAATTACTTTAAGGTAATGTAAAATTATGAGAAGAATCGAGTTGACGTAGGGTGTAATATTTTTGGGGTAAGAAAAGTATTATGTAACATGAACATAAACAACCTTGAGGAGATATATTTATGACTGACTTATCTTTTATTTTATTCTAAAAATACTGACGAGTCTTTGTAAAATTATTCTCTTCTGAAATCATCTTTACAATAACAAAATGGAACCCTTGCAATCATACCTTTTCTTTAGCGATCTCTGCGGCTTCTATTTTGCCATTCGGTGGATTCGCTGTCTGTGTACTTGAACTAATCTCTACTTGTTGGTGGAGAGTAGAATATGCAGCCCTTACAGTATCAAGAAGGAACCTATCTCCCCCATGCCTTGCTATGAATGACACAGCCACAGGACACTTATCATGCTGTCCTAAAGGTATGCTTGCCTGTCCATTTATGTATACACAAACACAATTTAGTAGCAAATGTTTTCCCCAAAACATAATAAGCAATGTCTAATTGCTGGAAAGAGAATCTACGAACCGACACCAGCTGTGCTTATTACATTAAAACAATGAAAAAATGACTGTTTATTAGTGGATCCAGTATATTATTTGATTCAACTCTTAAATAAAGAAGCCCAGTTGTCTCCAAGAATAATCTTTACTGAAATAAGCTAAAGATTTGCAGAAAGGAATGTAATAACAGCCAGAATCCATTTAAATTTTCCGTGCTACCTGACAGCATCCAGACATGCCAGCAATACATAACAGAGTCAAAGCTCTCGTTTGGAAGTCCTCCAAGAAGTTCACCTTCATATTGAGCTTAGGAGGAGGATCTGCGGTTGTAGGAATGACTAATATTCCATCATCCTGTGAACATGATACACAATAGAACAAAGATAACATTTTTTATAAAGTTGAGACTAGAAGCCAATCAATTCAAAGTTGTTCCACGAATTAAAGAAAGAAAAACGCTATCAGGATATGCCTTGAAATGTCTAAATTCATCTCTTGTAAGAATAGTCAGTTTATTGCACTGTAGCGCTAAAGTTGGTAATTCATCCATGCACTAAACCAGTAAAGGGTATCACATGCAACCTACTGCCAGATAACACATGGACAACAAGAAAAAATCACAAGAAATGCATGCATGGGATATCTGACAGGAAATTCATGCTATCAAAAAGTGCATAAATATGGTGTGTGAAGGTTGACTGAAATAAGTAGAGCTGAAGCTCCAGTCACTATAAGTGAGCAGAGGCTCACATTTATGTAGCAGACAATTAATCATGCTCCCCATATGTTCAAACCAACAGAAATAAAATTCACATACTTAATGACCTAATCAAACTTCCATAACACAAAAGTGCACTCTGATAGATTGCAGCAAGCATGATTAATCATATTTTGTAGCTACGAGGCATAAATACCTTTAAAAGAGAATTTAGAGCTTCGCGCGCTTCTTCCCTAACCCTCAAGGAAAGACCAATATTTTCATCATCTGTGTCTATGTCTAGAGCTGCACGTATATGACCAGATATGCCAGGTCCAAAATCAGGCTTCACCGAATTGATCCAGTCTTCATGATTCTTTTTGAACTCATACCTGCAATATCAATCAATGAATCACTAAGATTCAGACATCCGGAAAATTAAAAAGGAACAGTTACTTAAAACATGGGTGAAACCTACAAGCATGAATCAAATAACCAAGCTGGATACTTCATGAAACTGCATTAGTTACAACAAGTTGAGTTAATGGAGAGTAAATTGAAAGGAAATGGTCACATCAAACCTATATATATAATTTACACACACACATTTATATATAAAGACAACAATAACAAAATACAAGAATCCCAAAAAACAATTTGCTCTTATTAACTTTTTACATATAGAAATTTAAAACAATACATAAAATTAACATCTTTCGAGTAGGCAACCAGCATATCCAGATAGGATACAAAAGTTCTGGAGTATCTAATATGTATACCATTTTTATACCCAAATTTGTATCAAATACACTAGATACAGACACAACTTTGGCAGTTTCTTGACTTTTGTATCATTTTTTATTTGTTAAAATTCTTTTCGTGAAGAAACCATTTAGTTTTTGACTCAGACTTGGATTTAGGCTCAGTGCCCAGACTCAGCCAAGACTTGGCAAATTGAAAAAAACATGAAACATAGAGATTTTTAAGGATTCAAAACTTGTTTCATACACCCTCTAAAGAATAAACTCTAGAGACATACTAAACTAAAGCCTTTTCTGCACTTTGCTAACATAATGTGCATAACATGCAGGTTAACCAGGTGCGCATAACACGCAGATTATGCAAAATTTTAGATTTCTCAGATTGGTTACCTTCGGGGGAGGGTTGACACAAAAAGGGTCAACAATAACCTTATCAATGCTAGGCGAATTCCCATGGGGTTAAATTAAAAACATTTTGAGGCAAATAATATCAAATAATGCCTAAGTGGACCTATGGAGGAAATTCGATGCTTTTTTAGAAGGCTCTATAAGAAGTCGCTGGAAGTTGTTTGAGAGGCATTCTATCATTCAATCTTTGTTATGAATTGTCTCTGCAAGAAACACAGTCTGCTTTTCAGGACGAAACCCCTGAAAGGTGCATGCTTGGACGCAAACCCAGGCATATCTCATGCTTTTTCATTCAGCCGTACAGTTTAGGGACAGTTGCAGAGAGTTCTGGAATCAGTTTTCAGGTTTATTTGGACAGGGAAATTTGTGCAGCTTCAGAAGATCAGTGTATCATCAAAGGGCAAACTTCTAGGAGGTATTCGTTGCTTTTTACAACACCAGGGTTTGCAGCGCTTAAGGAAGCCATAAAATCACAGTTCAGGCCACTTCCCAGCGAGCAGACTATCTTCCAGGTCTGCAAACTATTTAATTCTTCCTGCAATAATAGGCGAATAGGTCAGGATAGAAGTTCAATCTGCAATCAGTCTTCTGCAGACCCTGGGTGTGTAAGTTTGATTTCAGAATCTGAATCAGAGGTGCTTTTTACTTTTTGCCAAAGCTTTTCTTTCATCTGTAATTCTCTGGAATACATTTTGATGTTAAGAATCAAACTCTTATTGCCGTGATATAATTTATTTCATAATATTGCTCTAGGTTTCAATATTTCGGAAGTTAGAATATTTCAGCCAAAAGTAGGCGCCTAGAAAAGAGAGGTCAAGGCTCAAAGAAAATCATCCATTTTTGCCATTTTCCACCATTCCTTCCAAATCGGAGTTTTAAAGTATTCCAGAACAAAAAACTTTGGTGTGGGAGATCTTGAGGACAAAAACCCTCTTTGCTTCCATATTGGATTTGAGGATGATAACAATCTTGTGCATTGGAAGTGATTCCATCTGAGAATCACAATTGTGCTAAATTGTTGAAAGATCGATTGATGATTTGAATTCATTTTCAAATGCTACAGTAGCACTATTGTGTTGAAATAATGTATTGCTGATTTTGAAAGGCTTTCAGACTATTGTTGTTGTTTGTTGCATATTCCAATCATTGGATCAGCTGTAATGCATGTTTCCAGCCATCATTTTGAAAGAGGTTTCTTGTTGTTGCTGAAATAGAGTTTGGATCTGCTCTTTTGTTGAGGTTTACAGCCATTAACCGATGTTTCCATCCCTCATAATTGCTGCACCCAGAATTTGACTGATGTTTCCAGTTCTAACAAGTGCAATGCCTAGGGTTTTGAAATTTGGATTAACTGATGCCATTGTGAGACCTTTCAGACCATGTATCTGCCATCATACATGTTTTCCAGCTACTATACCTTCAATTAATTGCTGATTTTCTGCATTTGGCTGAAAGAACAACTGCTTTCATCAATTTGCTGCCATTTAAGAAGGTTCTCAAACCTGTTCATGCACCTCTCAATAGCCACAATATAATTTCCACTCCATTATTGCATGTTTGGCATCTATTTCTAGGGATTGTACCCTTCCATACAGCTCTATGGACTGCTGTAAGTGAAATTGTTGGCAAAATATTAATTGCCTAAAATGATGTTCAAAGGATTATTTGCTGTCAAAAATAATCAAATATGCCTTAATTAAATATTCATGGTGCATGTAGAAGTATAAACAAGGGTTTCATATATATTTCCAGCTTTCGTACATTAGTAAATACATTACTTTCAACATTTGAGGGTGTAATGTCCCTTTCCAGGATTTGGTCTATTTTAACCATAATCAATCTATTTTTGAAAATACTAATGACTTAAACTAACTTGATTAAGAGTCAAGTCTATCTTACACGAGTCAAACCTGTGATATTTGATCTTTCTTTAGTCTATCACGTACTTGCTAACTTACCATATTAAATAATCAATCTTATTCTGATTCATATACATCCTTTTCGCATTTATTAATTATTATTTGTATAAATTATTACGTGATATTACAAAGTAATTTCTAAAAGTATTATGTAACCTTAACTATTATATTAATATCTATTATTATCAATATCTATATTTACAAATCATTATATTACTCTTATTCTGATTTGAGTATAGATATATATACATGAATTAAATAGTATTATCAATTATTTATGGATTACTAGTATCCTTTTATATTATTACTATACAACTAAATAGTATTACCAATTATTTATGGATTTACTAGTATCCTTTTATATTATTACTATACTATTACCACGTAAAACAATCTTAATTAGTAATGTGTTTAGGGGCTGATATTGGCAGACAGATCTGACGCATGTCAGATCTGGTCTGCCACTGACTTGATATCCTTATTAAATATATTGCACTCCATGTTAATATTTTCATTAATATTAACCTCTGCATGGAAACATTATTTCATACAGTAAAAGTATATCCCCACGCATACCATCAAGGTCAAGGATGCTACCGCCATAGCTTAATACTATTCTGATGTGTTCTGATCGGCGGTTCCCCATCATATGTATCCCCTTTGTAAATCTGTCTTTGAATGATTTATTCTCTTTATAATTTATATACACATTGGCTGGTGTATGTACGTTAGATCCTCCTCTTCCATACCATACTTATTATATCACTCCTTAACTGATCTAACGCATGCTATATCTATTCCAAAATATATATATATGTCATTCTCTTCCCTCTGAAATAGAAAAACATATATAAACCAATTCGATGCCCTTTGGAAATGGAATGATTAATAATATATATTTACAGATTACAATCACACTGCTTCATTCACAGGTTATAATCTCACCACTTCATTATACTAACCGATGTTCTTAACGTTATGTTGATTTCCTCTTCCAATATGTAATTGGTTAGCTATCTATATTGTTTACGATTAGCCTTCTTCCTAATCACAATCGTATAATTGTTGATCATAATGTTATTATTTAGGCATCCCTTTACTTAATATAACTCTCTCTTTGTCAGTGATTAGATATAATCTAAGTTGCCGGTTCGAGTTCGGGTTCCAGTTCGGGTTCGAAGAACCCGGTACGCCAGTATGGCAAAATTTTGAAAAGGGGTTTGGGTTCGTTTGGGTTCGTTAGTACAAAAACATGTAAATTTTTTATATATATATATATATATATATATATATATATTTTGATATTTGTGAAGCCTATAAGCATGAATTAAAATATGCATGTCACATAGCATCATATGAACAACAAAACAAACATAAACTTGTAATCATAGCATCATGATCATACCATAATTGATAATAGCATCATATACATCAAGTTTAATATCAAAATGACAAAATATTCAAGTATCATTGTTTCAACTTTCAACAATATAAACTTAAAGTTTAATCATCAAATGGATCATCTAATTCTTCATCCTCCTCCTCCTCCTCCTCCTCATTGACATTGACATTACATGAGCCAATGCCACTTGCACTTGCACTATAAGTTGGCTCAATTTCCGAGTCATCAAGTGTCAATGCAAGAAGCTGAGAAGCAGGAGCATCCAAATCAGTATGCCTGGCTCTATATCCCACATCTTTGTTTCCCCTTGTGTGTAGTCATGTTGTTTGTGTGAAAGAAGACGTAGGTTGGAATGCACATATACTAAATTCTCCGCTCTTTTTGATAGCAGCCTATTGCTCTTTACTGAGTGGATGAAAGAGTATGTGCTCCAGTTTCTTTCTGAAGCAGATGAACTAGCAACCTATGAAGACAAAGTAAACAATTAAAGTTATACATTAATAAAAATAAAATTACTAGCAACCTATGAAGACAAAGTAAACTATAAATAAACTAAAACTTGTAAATTTAAAATTTTAATTAATTAAACTTACTTGTGATAAAACTTTTATAGCGAGGGGTTGTAGGTGTTGGAAGCATGTGCCATGGAAGTACCACCAGCTATGAGCATCTTTCTTGGATCTATGACAAAGTGCATCAACACTTAGACCATTCCCATTTGCGAATTCTATGAACTCATTTGTAACAACATCTCGCAAATCATCATCGGGATATAGTCTAAGAAATGCTGCCTTATACCCATCAGATACTTCTAGATCTCTCCACAGTGGAATCCATCCTGGTTTATCAAGAAACTGATTGCTATAGTACTTAGGTGTCAAGGCATAGGCAAGAAGGTGCAAAGGAGTGGTCATCTTATTCCACCTCTCTACAATAATTACTTCCAGTTCTTTGAAGAATTTCTCCTGAGGATCATTCTCTTTTTCATTTATAGTGGCCTTTATTTTTTCAAGCATTGAATCAATGCCATCATAAATCTCACCTATGCAAGGCCTATCCATGTCTGTATAGCGAATCATGCTCATGATGGGCTCAATGATACTTAGGAGATATGTAACAAGATCCCACCATTTCTCATTCAATATTCTATCCCTGATTTTTTCTGCCCTCTCAGTGCTACTTTGCTTCCATACAGTCCAATTGGTGCTGATCACCATATTGCATAGTGCCACTCTAACTTTCACAAGTCGTCTTAAGACGATTGTGTTTGATGCAAAACGGGTCTCAGCAACCTATAACACAAATTAATGCCAAATGATTAAAAAATAAAGCCAAACTTTAAAGAAGAATACACAATATAGCTTACACAATGATATTATTAACATTGAAAATTCAAAAAAATCAGAAAATGTAAAATTAAATTACTATTTCACTTACCTTCAATTGCTCCAAATTTGAATAGGTTCTAAAAATCCCTTGAGACATGTGGTGGTTTGTGATGAACATCTAGATGTCCTCAGCCTCTGCATACACATCTCTGATCCATTTTATTTTTTGCCCAATCCTTTGTAGCATAAGATTGAGTGAATGTACCGCACAAGGTGTCCAAAAGATGTGATCATAGCGTTGCTCAACCAACAAACCAGCAGCTCTACAATTTTTTGCATTGTCCGTTATGACTTGGACAACATTGCGAGGTCCCACAGACTCAATGGCAGAGATGAGAATTTCTGCAATAAATTGGCCATCTTTTATTTGGCCCTCACAATCCACAGCTCTCAAAAACATTGCCCCTTTAGGGGACACCGCTATGACATTGATCAAGGGACGGTTTTTAGCATCTTTCCACCCATCTGAAACAATTGTTACACCTGTCTCAACCCATGAATCCCTTATGGGTTTCAATGCACCTTACTATATCTTGATCAGCATTGTCTCTACTCTCATTTTGGAATGCGGTTTCTAAAGGCCCCTTTGTTCTTTTACGTGTCAAGGGTGGTTCACTTTGAGGTTCATTTGTGGCAAAGAAGGGGTGGTCTTCTACTACAATACTGGGATTAGAAGGGCCTTGCATTCCCCTTGTTTTCTTTGATGCGGTTTGGTTCAATCTACGGGCTTCCCTCTCTTCTGCCGCCTCATGCTCCCTAATATATTTCATCACTATCTCATCTGGTATAGGTTTACCATTTTTTCCAGGGCATTTTTTGATGCCTCTTCCTTTTATTCCACACAAATGGCCTACCACCCGATAATATGAACTATTACGTTCAATATCACATCCATGGCATTTCCAACGGAATCCCCCACCTCCCGGAAGTTGTTTTATAATGTCCACATATTTCCATAAGGGACAATTTGGATCATTTCTTTGTTTTGCAATTATTTGTTCATTGCCAACGGAGGAAGATGTAGATGCCATTCTAGTTCCTATGGCAAGAAATAAAATAAACATATTCAAAAACAAAAACTAAATAATGAAAAAAAATTCAAGTTTCATGTTTGAAAATTTGTGAAACAAAAAAAGTTGGAAAAAAATGTTTAAAAACCTACCTCTTGCAGCCAATGGAAGCTTGAAAATGTATGGAAATGATGCTGCAACACTTGTTGAAGCTTCTAAAATCAGTCTTCAACTCCTCCTCTTTGATCTTGGAAGCCAAATTTTCTTCAAACTTTCTTCAACCTGCTCTCATAAAAAATTTGTTTGCAACACAAATGAGGTGAAATGTGTCAATAAAGTGTTTTAGAAGTGTTTTTTAGGTTATGATTTTCACTTTTTAATAGGCGGAACTGAAAAAAAATTAAAATTTGGTTTGTTTTTAAGCTTTACGGGCCGCCCAACCGCCGGGGTTCGCCTGGGTTCGACCCCGGGTTCGACTGGGTTCAACCCGGGTCGAACCCACCCTGGGTTTTTCGAACCCTGGTCGAACCCAGGTCGAACCGGACCCGTACCATGGACCCAGTCGAACCCGGACCCGTACCAGGGCGTCCCAGGGGCGAACCCGGTAACTTAGGATATAATCAATATCGTGCCATTTTGTAAGATACTACGCAGTGGATGCTTAAAAGGTATTGGATTCATTTTGACACTAAACGTGAATCGCCTTAACACAGCGGTATTCTAAATATGATTAGTCAATAATTATTCATTCTTATATATATCTTTTGAATTAATTTATTATTTCATTTAATCATTTATATATAAATATGTAATTTATGTTTACAATTTATAATATAATATTTATATATTTCTTTTATTTGTATATTTCAAAGATATTATTAGTAATGAATATTAATATATTAATTAAATAATAATTTTAATAAATAAACAAATTTCAAATAATCATTCGTTGTTAATTATTATATTAACTAGTAATGATAGTTGATTCATTTAGGATATATAACGATCAAGAAGGTGAATTTGCTGTCTATAACATGCATTTTGATTGATAAGGGTGATTAGCATCAATTTCAGTAGAGTTTTAACACCTACATTTGACATTGATTCATTATTTCAGCTTGCACATTTTTGAAGATTAATCTATTTCCTACAGATGCCTGATTGGTAACATTATAGTGTATTAGATCAAAGTAGCTTCTATTTGACTAGTTTACTGTGTCTTTAAAGTTTATATATTGAAGGGTGCATGATAAAAAAATTAAATCCTTAGAAATCTCTATATTTCATGGAAACTCAATTTTTCCGAGTCTTTGCCAAGTCTGATCGTCAAGTCCGAGTCTGGGTCAAGTCTCAGCCAAGTCCAAGTCTTGCAACACTAATTACAAGTAGGTTTGTGGCCTAAGAGAACACCAACAAATAACTTATACCCAATATGAAACAACATTATAAAATGCAAGTTTGACAAAAAAGATGCCTACAAAACAAACAGCAACCAAAACTAGAAACAAAAGAAAAGATTCAGTGATGCAAGATCACTTGTGGGGTGAGGTACTCCTGCATCAGACACCCCAGTTAAGAGTTTTGTGAGCACTGCACATAGTATTCACAAAATAGTGATGTATGATAGAACCCCCTTTCAAAATGCATACAAACCTCAGCATGCTCCATTATTGAATTAAGGTTCATCAAAAGAAACACTTTCCTTTGCTTCTTTCAACTTTAGGTTGGGCCATATCCCATCCTTTTTTACCAAGTCTGGACTTTCACTTCCATTCCTCTTGTGTATCTTGTTTTCCTCACTAGGTAAACAGAAGGAATACAGAAGTAATGCAAAAATAAACAATGCAATAACAACATGAATACAAGAATAAGCTTTCCATTAATAACTCAGAGTATATACAATGTTCATAGCATTATCTGTCGTAAACAACATATCCTTCAATACCCGCAAGTAGTACAATATATAACAGCTGAAGGGGTGCGACACAACCATCGCGACTCCAACTACCTACACGTCGGCTAACTAACTACTAACAAATAACATTACTACCAAAACATAAGATATACATATTTCCCGACAACATCATTCCCCCCAAAAAAAGAAGTCGTCTTCGACGACTAACAACAAAAATGGAGATAATGCAACCCATACAAAATATACATCAAGACAAAACTAAAGAGGGGGTTGGGGAAGCGTCCCTGAAGTAGAAGGCTGAGATGCTGGTGCCTGGGCCGCCAAGCGGGCACGAAGCTCATAAACCTGTTGAGTACGTACAGTAACATCATGCTTCGCCACCAACACTTTCTCCAAAGCCGTCTTCACCATATGCGCGGCTTCCAGTAACTCCTCTTTCGTATCCACTGTCTCCATCATACAGACCAATCGATCCTGCAACAAGCTCCTCTCGGCAGTGACTGCATCCAACTCCTGCTGTACGAGGCTCCTCACACTCTGCTCCGCCGAAAGGCGAGTCTCCACCTCGGCCTTCTCTGCTCGGGCCATCTCAAGCCGCACCAACAACTGGGCCCTCTCTGCTACCCACGAGGCCTGCTGAGTGGCCACATCCCTCTCCAACTCGACCCTAGCAGCCTTGCGAACCGCAGACTCATGCTGTGTACGCCTTAGTGCATAGTAGGCATCTAGGTAGACCTGCTCAATCTCTCGGACGACTGCCATCACCCGAGTCTCCACAATGGGCTGACGCACAATCCAAGCCTGTAGCATCTCATCCATCTGAGTAGTCGGCCATCCCAGAGACTCAAAGCATGTAGTAAAGGCTGCACGGCATACCATCCGCATAAACTGTAGGACCCTCTCTAACTCCACCACAACCTGTTGCAATGCTCGCGTCTGGGCCGTGGCCACCACTCGCCTACCCCTCGTCACCATGTCAACTAAATAGGCCTCAATGTCCTCCCCCTCCTGCTCCGAAGGCTATGACCGTGATGGAAGTGGCATCTGTGTAAGAGGGCCAAGGAGTAACTCAGAAGTCTCTGTCGGAACCGATACTGCCACATCTTGCGGGTATGAAGGTACCTCCTCCGCCACTAGAGGTGTAGCATCCTCCTGCGCCTGAATGGCAGAGACGACCTCTCCTGCCTCGTTCCCAACTGCTGGTACATGTGTCTCGCTAGAGGAATCGTCTAAGTCTACTACCTCAGCTCAAGTCTCTCAACAAGGTGAGAATACAGCAGCTCCCACAGGTTGTACCAATGTCATCTGAAATCGCTGCATCAGCTAGCTCTCCATAGCCACGACCGACGGGTCTATACTGGGGATCCCCTGGACTCTCTGCATCTCTACGACCGGGGGATGTGTCGCCATAGCCATGGGCTCCTCCAACAAAGAGGCAGAAACAGTCACCACTACCTCAGTCCCAACAACATCCAACCGCACCTGAGGCTCCGTATCAACCACCTCCCTCAGTCCCTGCTCCTCATCTACCACTACCCGATGCGGCGACTCCTCCGTACGCAACTCTGCCATGTCTTCGGTAAGTGCCTCCGTGGTCGGGGCCGGTCTTGAAGGTGGTGCTCGATCCGGTAGAGGTGATGCTACCTGTTGCTGGATGGGGCCAAGTGCAACTGGCGTGCGGCTCTGCCCAAATGCCGGAATAAAGGTGCCTCCCACTCCAGATGACATCACAGGTGTGCCCATTGGTAGCAAGGGTGGGGCAAAAAGGACCCTCTCCTCTGTCGCCCTGCTGCTATCATCCTCCTCATCCTCCGCTTTTGAATCCTTTGTACTACTGGAAGTCTCCCTCCCACTATCAAGTTCGCCTAAGGCCATATCTACCGTCTGTTTCCGCTTCGCGAAAGAGTGCCCAATGTCCAGGTGTCTCCAATACATTATAGGAGGCTCACCCGCTACCAACGGTCCCTGCGATCGTACCTCCAACTCTGCCTCCGGCACTACTTCCTGCGTGGCCTCCAAGAACAGTCCTATAGCATAGTGGGGCATATAGAACGTGCGATGTTGCATCGTCAAGAACTCATACGTGCGCTATGCTAGCAACGCGGCCCAATCGTACTCAATGTCGTTCATAAGCCCGTTCATGAGCATAATCTGAGGGAGGGCGATGCCCGACGCCCTACCCGATCCCGTCAACCTGCTCTTAATGACATCCATAATGCACCGTCAGTGGCCCTCTACAACAAAGGTCTTATGGATTTCTCGTCCCTTCGTGGCATTAGCCACGCTGTCCAGCTCTACTGTTGTCAAGTTCCTGGATACTAATTTAATCCAATATTCCTTCTCCTCACGCTTCATCTTCTTAGCCTTCAACTCGATTTTCCTGCCTTGTCTGCCTGGGATGCCGAATACTTTGGTAAAGTCCACCGCTTTGAAGGATATGGTGACATCCCTCCCGAGGTACTCAAAAGTACTCGTGCGTGTGCCTGTCAAAGGTGTGCACCATGAACCGTAGGGCACCCTCATACTCGCGGATAGGAAACACGGGCATTCGAATAGCCCACTCCACTTCTGCCTTACGAAGGTTCTACTTCACCAAATCATTGTCGGGAGTGTCCTGCCACCATTTCCGGCATTCCGACCCATTCAGGCCTTCGAAGGTGATATTCTAGGGTGTTAATGTATTTTTCCCACTCATGGCAGGTTGTGGTGCTTTCTGCTTTTTCTTTTGACTTGCACTGGCATCCATTGTGTTGCCTGCCACACGCACGCCTGACGACAAGACCCTGGTATTTCTATCCATCTGGCTAGTACTGGAGGAAGCTTGCAACTGCTTTTTCCAACTCCGTTTCCCAGCCGACTCCATTAATTTCTCGTATAACTGATTTCTGGTTATAGTCCTACGGTCGTGAGACACTTTCGTAACCACCTCCTTCGGTTGTGTATGGCTGCGTATGCCTTCCCTGTGCTTGCGCGCTGCATTGTTGGGCGGAGTGCTTGTTTGTGTGTCTTTGCGTTTGGGCGGGGGCTGCTGCGTGTTTATGTGTCTTTGCATTTGGGAGGGGGCTACTGTGTGTTTGTGTCTTTGCGTTTGGGCAGGGGGCTGCTGTGTGTTTATGTTTGCGTTTTATGTCTCCGCACCTTTATTCCTTGTGGCAGCGGTGGTTTCCACCGCACGGTGGTCTCATCGTAAGGTGATTCCACCGTGGCTTTCTTCTTTTTTTCTTTTTTTAACCCTGACTGGAGGGTCCAAGTTCCCTCCGCTCGTGGTAAACCTTCAATTTGGACCCATTGACGGCGTCTGGTATCTCCTTCCCGTCTAGTGTCCACAACTTAATCGCCCCGTTTGCATTGACCTCGAGTACCTTGAAGGGCCCTAGCCATCGCACTTTAAATTTTCCTGGTTTGATTTCGTTCCTCCCATTGAATTTCAACACTAATTGCCCAGGAGTAAACTTCATTCGCCGAAGATGCTTGTCGTGCCAAACCTTCCGTCTTTGCTGGGCTGCCTCTGTGGCCCATTGTGCCATCATTCTTTTTTCGTCCAACTTGCTTGAAGCATACAGTCTCTCCCTCAGGCTCTCCATATCCCCGAGTCTGTTCTCTACTGCAATGCGAAGGCTTGGCACCATGAATTCCGCTGGCACCACAACTTCCTGCCCGTACATGAGTTGGAACGGAGTCTGGCCTGTGGTCACCTTGTAGGTTGTACGGTAGGCCCACAAGATCGAAGGTAACTTTTCTTCCCAGTCTTCTCCCTCGACACCGCACGACTTGTATATCACACTTACAATAATCTTGTTGGTAGCCTCGGCCTGCCCATTGGCTCACGGGTAGTAGGGGCTAGATAGTGAATGGAAAATCTTGAATTCTGTAGTAAGGAGTTTAATCACATGGTTCACAAAATATCCACCTCTATTGCTTGTCAACTGCATAGGGATCCCATACCGCGTAATAATTTGCTCGTAGATGAATCTTGTTGTACTTACGGCCGAGTTGTCTGGTAGGGCTTGCGCTTCAACCCACTTGGTTAAATATTCAGTGGCTACCACAATGTAGCGACACCTCCTAGCGCGGCTCACTTTGAGCGGCCCGATGAAATCCAGCCCCCAGCGCTCGAATAGTTCTTGAGCATGCGAAGGGTTGAGGGGCATGAAATCCCTTTTCAGTGGCCTCCCCGCTCTCTGGCACGTATCACAACCTACTACCCATTCTCTCGCATCATTATACAATGTGGGCCACTAGAGGCCTGCTAGCAACACCTTCCTTGTCGTAGTGTCCAGTCCCATATGGCCTCCTGCGGGCCCCTCATGTGCTTCCCTCAAGATGCTTGGCACCTCTTCCTCCATCACACACCGACGTAACACCTCGTCGGGCCCCATTTTATACAATAACCCATTAATCAGCTGGAATGTGCGGCTTCTCAAAAAAAGCTTTCTTCGCTCTCCCGGCGGCATGCCTTGGGGGAATACAGAGGTGGAGAGATATTCCCCGATGGCAGTATACCATGGTGGTAGTATTGCGATCTTGAATAGGTGGGCGTCTGGAAAGTCGTCATTTACCCCTTCTAGCGGCTCTCCGGACCTGATCCAGGACAATTGGTCAGCAATGACATGGCTTTTGCCTGGTCGTACAATTATTGTGAACGTAAACTCCTGCAGCAAGAGTAGCCATCGACTAATCCTTCCCTGAATTATCGGCTTGTTGACCAAGTACATGAGGGCTTGATGGTCCATGTAGAATATGAACGGTGTTGCCAACAGATAGAGTCTAAATTTTTGTACCGCATAGATCATCCCCAATGCCTCCCGTTTTGTTGTGCTGTAATTTTTCTCTGCTTTGGATAACAGTCTACTGGCAAAATAGACGGGATGATCCAACCCGTGATCTCCCACTTGGGCCAGTGTGGCACCGATCGCAAAGTTTGAAGCGTCCACATGGACATGGAACTCCCTGTCCCAGTTGGGGTAAGCGAGGATGGGAGCAGCTACCAACCTCGTCTTCAATTCCTCAAATGCTTCACTCTTCGAGGTCCCCCAGGTGTACGGCTCACCCTTGCGAGTAAGCTTGTCCAAGGGATGGGATATTTGTCCAAAGTTTTTTATGAACCTCCTATAGTAGCCGATATGGCCCAGGAAGGACTTTACCCCGGTGACATCCGTAGGAGGCTCCATCTCCACAATCACCCATATTTTGTCTGGGTCCGTCTTCACACCTGCTTTGCATACAATGTGCCCAAGCAATTTGCCTTGTGGTACCATAAATCGACATTTTTTTGGATTAAGGGCCAGCCTTGCCCTTCGGCATCTTTCCAGGCACTCTCTGAGGGCTACCAAATGCGTATCTTGCCCGCTATAGATGGACCAGTCATCGAGGAAGGCTTTAAAATTCCCTACCGACATCCTGTCGAATATGTGTAGTATAATTCTGTTAATGCATTAGTAGCTTCTGCAAGATAAGACTCTCCTAACTCATTAATATCCTCTATTATGTTATTGGCTTACTCATCTATGCTATTAGATTATCTGATTCATGCTTTATGTTTATCAGACTATAACATTGATCATAATTATGATATTGACATTGGATAAAGATGGATTAGATCAACGACTTGCTTAACATAGTTAAGCGTCGATCTAAATGCTATTGGGCTAGTAACCCAATAGCATATTAATGTCGATTCATTTATGAATCGGCATTAATATACTATCGGGGTATTAATCCGATAGCATATGAAATGCAATTAGTTATCGGGCTTGTTTACTTTGACACCAATTCACTATCGGGTGTGTTTATCGATTTGTTATCATTTACAATGATACCGATTCATTATCGGGTATGTTTATAGATCTGTTATCATTTACAATGATACCGATTCAATATCAGATATGTTTATAGATCTGTTATCATTTACACTAGCACCGATTAGTTATCACCGAGTGGATTGGTTGATGTTTGTAAGAGTCACGACCAAGTGACATCTTGGTCGGACATGTCTAAAAAGACATGTCCGATCAAGGTGCCACTTGATCGTGACTACCTTACTATATATACATCATTCAAAAGAAAGGAGATGACATTGAAATCGATACATGTTCATCCTCCATACCTGCAGCAAACGAAAGGAAAAATATTATTGTCATATTCATAATACCAAAACTTTAAATACACCATCAAACATATAACTTGTTTATTAAATTGGAAATTGCAATAACATTTACAAATTCGCTGGAATGTTGCAGGTGCATTGCATAGGCCGAATGGCATCCGGTTGTATGCATAGACACCATCTTCGACCACGAAGGTGGTCTTCAGTTTATCTTCCTCGGCGATTGAAATCTGGTTATATCCAGAGAATCCATCCATAAACGAGTACATCTCATGGCCGGCCACCTCCTCCAGTATATTGTCCGTAAACGGGATTGGGAAAGGGTCTTTAATCGTAACTGCATTGAGACATCGGAAGTCCACACAAATCCTTATTTGGTTAGCCTCCTTTAATGAAATAACTATGGGCGACACCCATTCACTTGTCTGTACTTTAAAAATGATACCGGCCTCCAACATTTTTTCTATCTCGTCGTTCACCTGTGCTGCATAGTTGCGGTTCATCCGATCCAGTCTTTTTCGTACAGGCTGGGCTCTGGGTACTGTTGTGACCATTTCACACATCGCCCCATTGAAAATGGGGACCCCCTCTTTTTGCTCGCCTTTTGCTTCGTTTTTTAGGATTTTGTTAGTTAGTCAGTTGTCTGGATTTAGGGTCAGCCTTGGGGTTTTCATTTCTGTCTTTTCAAGCCAGAATCCAGTCGTTTTGAGGGCTTTTGAGCTTCCTTTTCGAAGGATGCTAATTTTGAATGCAATAAATTCGCCAGAATGGTCTAATTTTCAATTGAAATGTTGATGCAAAGCTTAAATTTGTCTAAGTGTTGGAGATGAAATGTGAATTTTTGTCCGATTGAATATTTTTGACCAAATTTTGACCTTTTTTGATTTTGATCCTAGGCATTGGAAATGACTTGTTGTCGCCTTGTGAAGTGTTAAAATGTGTAAAATCATGTTATTTTGGCCTGTAGGAGCAAAATCGCTCCTGTCCCTCTGTGAAGGACGGGAGCTCGTTTTCAAATATCTTACTGTCCCTGCAGAGTCAAGATGAATTTCGAGTTGGAAGTAATGGAGAAAGGCGAGATCTTTCCATTGAATATAGATTGAAGATTTTCATAAACACAGAAATGCCTCCAAGAGCAAAATCGCTCCTGTCCCTCAGTGAAGGACCGGAGCTACAAATCAAATTTTGCCTTGTCCTTGCAAGATTTTGACGACTTGACGATTTGAAGAGATCCAAAGGAAGATGTTTTATCAGATGAATATAATTTGAAGTGCAAATATGAAGAAGAATGGTCCAGAATGCTAAAATCGCTCCTGTCCCTCAAGAAGGGACCAGGGCGAAGTACATTATAGCTCCTGTCCCTCTCCCAGGGACCAGAGCGATATTCTTCATAGAGGAGAATCCAGGCCAAGATCAAGTCAAGTTCATGTTTGGTGGCAAGGAAGACGGTGAAATGAACTCATTGAATATAAATTGAATATTTTAAAATGTCAACAAGGGTCCCAAAATGCCTAGTTCGCTCCTGTCCCTCAGGAAGGGACCAAAGCGATCTTTGTTATAAGCGATCTTCTTGCCAAGTTTCAATCGATCCCAAGGCATGAATGAATGGAAGGACGCATTACGAACCCGTTGAATATAAGTTTTGAAGGTGACAAAGTGAAATGAAGACCACAAGAGCAAGTTCGCTCCTGTCCCTCTCCAAGGGACCAGGGCGATACAGTGAGTGTGTTGCCTTTCCCTCAAGTTTAAGACCGATCCAAGACAAGGAACAAGGTGGCAGGAACGTCTTAAGACATTTTTAATCAAACACAAGCATCAAGGTCGTCACGTTGGAAGGATTTGCGCTCTAAGACCCCAGATCGCTCCTGTCCCATGGGAAGGGACCAGAGCGATAGTTCCATTAAGGCATAGATTTCAAGAGACAAGCAAATATCAAGCTACCACAAGGATCGAAAGGACGTCGTAAGTTGAAATAAACAAGAACAAGCTCCCAATGATGAATTTCGCTCCTGTCCCTCAGGAAGGGACCAGAGCGATGTTGAGTATATTGATCAATTCATGCAAGAATTACGTTGAGTCAAAGCTTCACAAGGTTGTAAATGGTTCAAGACGTCTTTTGAGGATGACATGCAAGAGTTTTGAACGTCCAAACGTTATCAATCAAGCTAAGGAGTCCATATCGCTCCTGTCCTTTGGACAAGGACCAAGGCGATCCCATCAAAAACACTCATACTCCTTCGAAATTAAGTTAAGGCGAGGATGGGCATGGTAAAGGACGGCGTTTGGAAGACATCACAACGAAGATTGGAGTTAAAAGTTGCTAAGATTAAGGAGAAAGACATGGATCGCTCCTGTCCCTCTCCAAGGGACGAGGGCGATGATCCTCTAAACATCCAAACACCTCATGAAAGTAAGTGGAACGAGCGTAGAAGGAATAAGCAATGATGTTATTCACCTTGCGATGGAAGTTCGAAGATTAAAGATGCAAGATCAAGCGAAAACCTTAGGATCGCTCCTGTCCCTCTCCAAGGGACAAGGGCGATGATACATCTAAAGACACTCATGCGCACATACATGACGATCTAATTCGAAGGACCCAACAAAATGATCGATATTGAACGTAGAAAGGAAGGAGATGAACGTTAAAATTGCAAGAATTATGACAAAATCTTGGATCGCTCCTGTCCCTCTCCAAGGGACCAGAGCGATGAGGTACGTCCTCTTCATTTTCAAATTTTTGGCGCCAAATAAACCTCTTTGAAATCATTTTAATGCTAAAGTTCGATAAACTTTAAAATCCTATTTAATTGGCATTTAATATGGCGTTTTGCATTAATTAATTATTTTGCCTTGATTTAAAAAATCGAAATTTACAAATTAAAAAACGAAAGGCATTTAATTAATTATTAATTAATTATTAAAATCGAATGGAGTGCTCATACATGGAGGTCGGCCTTGTTATTTAATTAAAAAATCATTTAAAAATCGTTTGAAATTGTTATATTTTACCAAGTCGGCCTTAGTAAATGGAGAGGTGCAAGCGCTATATATAGGGGGGTGAAAACTATTATTTTCACATCATTATTTTTATCCTTCTACATGCGAATTGAGGAAAACGAAGATAGTGCGAAGTGTGTTTGAAGAGGTGCGAATTCCATCCAAGGTGGCGTAGGCAGTCAAAGTTGGTGCGATATTTAAAGACCTTCATTTGAGCGAATTTGCTAAGAGTTGAAGACCACGCCAAAGGTGAACTTGAAAGATCACGTCAAAGACAAAGGTGGCGAAATTGATTTTCTTTGAGGAGATAACGTTGAAGATTATTTATACCTCAATTTTGCCTAGGCGATCCTTTTCTTTTGCATTCTAGAGTTAGCTCTCTATTGAGGTATGGCGATTTGATTTTTATTGTTTTATTTGTTGATCGTCATATTATTTTAATATTTTGAATTTTGAATTCCTAGCTCAATCATTTTATTTTAGGAAATGATAACTCAAAGACTTATCATGAAGTTTCCTAAAATTTCTCCTCTAATCTATGTTATTCATTGCAAAATCTATTCTCATTATGAAATGTTGTGTAGGTATGGCGACCCCGAAGGCGGGAGCATCCACCAGTCGCTCGGCTCTCATGAAAGAAGATCAGAAGACCGAAGAAGTGGAGACCAAGATCGTGTCGAAGTGGAGCAACATTGGAGATACAAACTTGGGGAACTTTAGCACGAAGAAGTTTCGAGAGGTCCCTTACATTGGTAAGCCATCACCTGTCGCCCGGAGAATAATCGAGAGTGGTATCATTAAGGCGGCAGGCTTTCCTCCAGCTATTCAGCGCCATGAATTGATGATCGAGTGTGCCCGTCACTATGATCCACAGTCCAGAACGATCGTGTCCAATGAGGGAAACACTTTGGCATACCTTTCAGAGGAAGCTATAAGTGAAGCTTTCCATCTTCCAGAGCACAGGGACATGATATACAAGAGCATAGAAGGAACCAGATCAATGTACGAAGATGATCCAGATGCTTGTCTAAGCATTATCAATAAGAACTGGCTACTCAAAAGCCGTCCCCGTCTGAGCAAGGTCCCGAACACGCCGCACAGGATTGATTTCCAGGAGGAGTACAGAGATTTAATTACCATGCTCAACCGAGTTACAGGAGCCCCTCATGCCTTCTATTTCGAGAAGTGGATGTTTTACTTCATCCAGGTGATTGTTCAAGGGAAAGGTACAATACATTGGGCTAGGATGATTAGCCATTGCTTAGACGTACAGTTGAGGAGACTCAAGGCTACTAAGTCCTTCCACATGAGTTCATATGTCATCTATGCCTTGATCAGGAGTGTTGAATACGCAGGACTACCTCATAGAGGAGTGATTGGAAGAGGACCCGGCGAAGTCAGAGCTTGTGATTCCTATGCCTACTTGCATCATCCGCCAGGGAGCAACTATAAGTTGGTTAATGATACTTTCACGATGAACATCACCAGGACGTTGCAAGGTGGAATTCACAACAGGTTATCTCAGGATGCCCAGGAATTCATAAAGAGGTACGGTGCTTGGTTCATTCAGTTTCCCAAGTTCACTTATATTAGAGTGCATGGATGTCCTTTACCACCATACATGTTGCCGAGATATCCGACAGACAGAATTGTGTTACTTGAAGTAACAAGACAGTTGGCAGCATATGTGAAGGCATTCAGACACAGACATCAGAATGGAGTTCCAGTACCTATCATTTTGGGTAATTCAGTTGAGGTATGTCCTAATGCTTTAGCCATGGATGACGCAGAGAAGGAGTTAGCCTTATATTCTTTTTCATCTTTTGTTTTGAGAGAAAGCTTTGATCCGCATGGACATTTAGAGGAGACGATCGGTAGAAGGTTTAGGCATGAGTATCAGATCGAAGATTTTATGATGAACCTCTTAGATGATCTTGAAGTGAAACGAAAAATGCATTCTAGATTGCCTTTGGATTTCATCAGGAAATGCAGGATTTACAGAGTGGCCAACCAAGCTCAGGACAGTGGCAGACATATCCAGTCTTCCTATGATCGAGAAAGCAAAACAGTAAGGTTAGATTGGAATGAGCCCGAGGTCGTGGATTTAGATACTTTGATGGCACCAGTCTTGTCTTGTACTCGCAGATGGGTTGACATTCAGCATCAGAAGTTAAGAGAACAAGGCATAGCTATGTCTTTCACTTTGGAAGAGAAACCTGCCGAAGGTGGAGCTAGTGTGAGTGAAGGCAATCCTAATCCTAGAAATTCAGGTGAAGGTAACCTTCGATGTGCCAGTGAGGGCAAGGAGGTACTGGTACAGAACGATAGACAGGAGGAAGGATAGGCACAGCATGGTTCACCAGATGGATCTCTCCAAGACTATGAGTTAGATGAAGACAAAGAAGACAATGAAATAACATCTCCTCCCAGACAAGAAGAAATAGTGCATAAAGAGATTCAAGTTCAAGAAACAAGATCGATTATCCCAGATTGGTTGAAGGAAAGATTAACCAAGGTGATCGTAATAGAGGACGAAGACAATGCAATTGATTTAGAGAGCCTTGTTGGACGTTCACACGAAGTAACAGAAAAGAAGAAGGCTACCAAGATGTCCAAGATGATTCGAGATGAGACTGGATCCAGAAAACTGCAGATAGCTACACCGGCAACAGACAAATATGAGGGTGAGATCCTAGCAGAAGATTATGATATACAGACTTTTGAGTTAGGACCACCTACCGCAGAGCAGACTCTAGATGATGCTACCGATTCATTTGAGGCATTGAAAGACAAGCTTAGAGAAGAAATGGAGAAGAACAGAAAGCTTGAGAGAGAGGTCGGTGCATGGAGGACATATTTCAGTCACATCAATGAACCTTTGGGACGTCAGGATCCAGTTAGATCACCAGTACAAGCATTGCCGCTTCAATCAATCAATGAAGCAGAAAGATTCAGGAACATGGTCCAACGTACAAGTAATTGGATGGATAGATCTCATACAGTGGCTGTAGAGTTTGTAACAAGGATGATGAAGTTTATTCATCAAGCTATCCAGGTTCTTGAGATGATCCACAATTTGATGATAACAGTAGCTGCATTCGCCCATACCAAGGACGTTATCATTCCTGTCTTGAAAGTTATTAGACACACATCAAGGAAGATTTTAGCGCAGGAGAGGATCTTGGATGGAGAACCTCACAGTTTGTTTCATTGGTCAACCTTACTCCATATGAAGAATGTTTTCTTTGAGGACATCAGTACTAGATGTAGCCAAGTTGAGGAGGTGATCAATCCGATCCAGGACAGAGTATTTGAGGTACTTCGTACCATTCTTGGCAGAAGGATCGAGGTTGAGACAGATGTGGAAATGCAGGAACTAGAGGATAGAATCAAGGTCATCTTTTGCAAGGACGCAAATGTTACAGATGAACAGTATGATCAGATGTTCGCCATCATGCTCCTGATTGAGAGGACGAAGGAACTTGAATCTACTTGGGACGCGGCTCTTCTAGATGCATTCGATCAGGTCATCCACTTAGAAGAGAGTATGAAGAATCTTCCCGAGATTCCAATCGCAGAAATCGAAGGAATCGTGACAAAATTCATTGCATATGCTAAGAAAGAGAATTGGAAAGGGAATAAGATTCTAGATGAAAGGTTGTTACGGATGACATGACATCTTATTTCTCATTGGTTCATGCCTCCTAGGTTTTTGTGCCAAATTTAATATTTGGCTATGTATTTAATATTGTTCAGTAAAAAGGAGGTCATTTGTAACAAACCCTAATTAGGGTTTAGGTGTCATGATCTTGTCCATTGATTTACTTTCAATCTGGACCTTTCATTGTAATTGGGGATGCTATTTATACCCCCATTTTTCATTTCATTGGATAATAGAGAAATAGTGGAATAGTGTGAGAGTTAATAGTTGATGTAAGAGAGATTAAAGTTAGAAGCAATTTCATTTTGTAGTAAGATTGAGCTTTGAAGAGAGAAATTCAAGCAATTGTTGTACATGATGACTTGGAAATCAATAAAATATTGAAGTTATGGTGTTTTCTTGCAAATTTCTAGAGTTATCTTCATGGTTGTTTGATCTACTTGAATCGTGCTCAATCAAAGTAGTTTGTTAATTTGAAAGACTAAGTGTGAGATTTGATATTTGGTACGATTCGTAATCCAAACCACTAGCTTCTTGCTGATTGTAGGAACGCCTTGCGTGGTCGACTGGAGAATACATTGAGTCCTTTAATCTTTAATCATTATTGAATCTTGGATATATACCTTCGTAGTAGTGTCCTTGATCTTTGATGTATTGAGTATCATTTTATTACCTTAGAAGATCGCACTAATTTCAATTGAGTTGTTATCTTATGGCAAAATTGAAGTTGGTTGAATCTTGCCAAGTCTCATCCATACTAAGTCATTCATAGGGTTAGGCTAGATTAGACCTCTTTTAAACCCTACTCCTTTTGCTATTTTTGAAAGTTTCTTTAGTTTAGAAAATCTTTGAACTTTTGGAATACGTAAGGCCCCTTGGAGGAAACAGCAAATCACATCATACCACTAAAAGCTTGTCCACACGTAGAGACCCTACTAAAAGAACCTTGGAGTCTACCTAACTGATCCTTCGTGCAAATCTTCAGCAGTTAGAGACTATTTTCTCAAGAGAGGATAAGATGCCTATTGGTATTTTATTCTGTGTATGATTGTGTATAAAATACACGTCAACAGGTACCAACAGGATGCGGTGCACGCACAGCTCGGGAGGTACCCCCTTCAGGTCTTTATACATCCATGGGAAGACATCTTTAAACTCCAAAAATATTTTGAAGGTCGTTGTCTTCAGCACGGGATCCCAGTCATCCCCGACTAATATATTATGTGGGTCCTCCTTCTCTCCCAGCTTTGTTGCCTTCAACTTGGACTCTTCAAATTGAATAGGCTTGTCTTTCTCGAACTGATGTGCGGGTGCCTCGTCCACTCGGGCTTCCCCCTCCTTATTCTCTGTATTCCGAAGGGAAGACCTCCGGGTCGGCGAACTCCTCTATCTGCAACATGTTGCAGTGAAAAAATTCGTAGTCCTCCATTTGCCAATGGAAGAGCCCGTTGAGTGAGCATACCTCATCTTCAGAACATCCCTCCAATTCGAGCACCCCTTCACTGTTCGGCTCCATCGCGTTCTTGCCCTTGCTTTCGTCGGGACCCCCTTCCCATTTGTTACAGTCTTCTGAGTTCGAATCGGAAGAGGCGAGCTCTTCGCCGACATCTTGGGTCCGTAGGTCAATGATATATTTCCGCCCTCCCTTCTCCATGGAGAGTGTATTTTTCTTCCAATTATGGTTCACCCTCGCGATGATCAACCGCACTCTCCTCAGGATGACATCATAGCCTTTCTTTTTCAAGGGGATAACTACAAAATCTAACAAGAAGGGCTGCGTACCAATTGTCACTTGCTGGGCCATCAATATGCCGAGTGGCTTGATGTCGTGTTGGTCGGCTCCTACCAGATTAAATGTGGATGGCCACAGGGTAGGTTTTCCCAGCCTCTTCTATGTCTCTTCTGGTAGTACATTCACCCCAGCACCTCCGTCCACAATGGTGTCCTTTAGAGTGGTCCCAAGGATGCCCATTTCTACCACAACTGGGTGTCTACCACTATTCAAGGCTAGTAACATCGGGTCCGTCGAAGGGCTGACGGGAACCTCCACCTGCAGTGCACTCGAAGGTGCGTGTGCGGTGCTTAGCACATTGTTGAGGATGGCAATCCTCAAATGTGGCATGGAGTCTAGAAGGTCTTTTACCTTTATCGGCACCTCCATCTACAAGACTTGCCCAATAATATTCCTTTCCGCTTTCGCGCGGGTTGAGGGACTCATCATCTCCGTGTTCTTCCGTCCTTCTGCCGCCATCTCCCGTTCAATGTCAGCCTTCGCCTCCCGCAGTCTCTCCTTCTCTGTGCAGGGGTTGGGATACGTTGCCTTCTTCGCCTGCGCACGAGTGATCGCCAATACTTCTTTGTCTTCGCCCGTCTTCTCAATATTGAGGAGATTCACCCCCTGTTTAGGACATTTTGTGTCACTGTGATCACAGGGGCCGCACCATCTACACAGGCTTTGGGGGATTTCAGTATTCTAGCACTCCTGAGCGAAGTGCCCCCATTGGTTGCAGGCCCGACATTGAATTATTGGCCGCCCCTTAACGTCATACTGCATTTTGCTCTGATTATTGTTGTTGTTGTTGTTGCCTCTCCCTCCTCTTCGGTTACCTATATAACCACCGGATGATGCAGTGGCGTCGGCTTGCGGCTGGGCGGAGCCTGCTGCTGCGGACAGTAAGGGTTGCTCTTGCGCAAAGAATACTTGGTTCCCTTTTGTTTTCATGTTGTAGGGACACTCTTTGACGGCGTGTCCCAACATCTGGCAAATTTCGCAGAATGCCTTCCTCGAGCAGGTGCCTTTTGTGTGACCTCCTTCCTTACAATCAGTGCACCACACGTCTTTGTTTTTGCTCGTGCTTCCTTTCATGTTCTTAAATTCCTTCAACATACGGTGCATATCCTTTTGAAGAGCTTGTACCTTCTTACTTGATGATTCATCACTGCTGCTTTCTCCCGAGGACTCTTCTTCTGCAGAGGACTTGTCCTTTTTCTTTCGCAATGATTTGCCTTCACTTTCCAAATCCATTGCGCGGTTGTACGCGTCATCGTATGAGGTGGGCGGTACAATTTTCATCTTTCTCCGCAGGGATGACCACAACCCTTCCACGAACCATCTCTTCTTTAGTCCGTCAGCCAGCTGGTTCTCCATCTTCCCTAGTAACTCCTTTAACCGTCGGCTGTATGTTCGCACTGTCTCGTGCTTTCCCTGCTTTGTGCTTAATATCTCCGCCACGATCTCATTATCATCTCGAAGGAGTCGAAACTCCTCCTCGAAATCTTTCTGTAGTTCATCCCATGTTCCCACCTTTACTTTATCCACATCAGAGTACCAATCAATGGCTATCCCTCTCAGGGTGGCAGGGAACTACACCACCCAATCCGCTTTGTCAACCACCTCGTTGGTTGACCATATTGTCTCACACGTACGGCAGTGCCCTACGGGGTCATCGTTGCCATCTCCGTTGAATTTGGGCAACTTTTGTTTGCCTGCCATCGATGGGGGTCGTCTCCTCGGAGGTGGCTGTGGCTGTGTTCCTGCGCCGCTCCCTCCGGCGCCAGTGGTGTGTCCTGCATGGGTGACTGGGGGTACGGTGTTTTGCCTGTCGTGTGTCGCACCTACAGCCCTACGGTTGTCCTCCCCTTCGTTCTCACCCGTGCCCACTCCTGGCTCCCTTTGGTGATCCTCACTTCGTGGCATAAGGGATAAGTTTCTGAACTAATCCCGGGTCTCCTCGACTAGATTCCTCCGTAACCTTGTTTCCTCCAGAAACTCTTCGTGGCTTCTCACCCTACGGTGTTCTGGCGACGCGTAGAAATTTCCCTCGGCTTCTGCACCCTCCGTGACACCTCCTTGGTTCCCTTCGGGCAACCCCTCGACAGGTCGTCCTTCGGCAAGTTGCCTCAGCCTCCATCTACGTTCTACTCGTTGTTCCAGAATCAAGGCCCTCTGCGCGGCCTCCCACTCGTCCGTTTCTGCTTTCTTATTTCTATCTTTGTTTAATAGGTTGGGCATTAATTCCCATACATTTCCATAAATAACAACACATAAAACCATAACACTCCTTTATTAATTCATTTCATCAGATACAACTCGTGTCAATACTATGACACCTTTATTTGAATATGGAATGTTCCTCTATCCCTATGGGATTCAGGGTTCAATTCGTTCTTGGCCTCGTGCCATCCTGTTCCGCTTCCCGACGGCTGCTTTCTTCGTACTGTTGGAGGATTTGTTGGCGTCGCTCTTCCCGAGCAATCTTGTCCAGGCGAGTTTGTTGTGCCAGTGATGCCTGTGCAAGCAACCGGGGGAGGTGGTTCATCAACTGATTTACTGTCAGGCTAACTTCCAGTGCTGTCCACACGGCACTTGGTGGGATTTCCGCCTCCGTGGCCTCTCTTTGGACGTAGGTCTCGATGGCTACCTGGAGCAGGATTGAAAATCCCCTCGTCGCAATGTCTTCCTCGTTGTAGAGCTCTGTTTGCGCGTCATCGGCCTCTGGGTTTATCTCACCAACGGGTAGGCCCATCGTGTCCGTGTGCCATCCACTCCTTCCTATCCCGAGTAGGTCTAGGCAACAACGCCAAATGTTTTCCTCCCTGGGTAAACAGAAGGAATACAGAAATAATGCAGAAATAAACAATGCAATAACAGCATGAATACAAGAATAAGCTTTCCATTAATAACTCAGAGTATATACAATGTTCATAGCATTATCTGTCGTAAACAACATATCCTTCAATACCCGCAGGTAGTACACTATATAACAGCCGAAGGGGTTCGCACAACCGTCGCAACTCCAACTACCTACCCGTCGGCTCACTAACTACTAACAAATAACATTACTACCAAAACATAAGATATACATATTTCCCGACAACAGATCTTTGTCCACCATAATCCAATTTCTTCTCCAACATGCTCTCTTTCTCTTTTTCCAGCTATCCTCACCATGGTTTTCCTCACCATTTCTTCAATCTATCATTGGGATTGCTAACCATTTTTGTTGCACTCTTTTCTCTATCATCTTCCTTCTTCTCTCCCCAACTCTAGGCTTATTGATCCTTCTCATGTTTACCTTTACTCATAAGTGTCTCTCTCTCAACTTTTATGTGAACTACTAACATATCTACAACTTTGTACACGTTACTCACCTTTATCTTTGTGCCCACTAAGGGACATCCTTCAATTGCTACTATATCTTTCTCCTGATCATCTTCTTTGTGGTCAAAACACAAATTTATCGCAATCTTCACCATTTCTAATTGACTTGTAGCCATCCTCTCTTCTCTATCCTTCGTCTATTTGTCACTTGAATGACAAGATTTCTCAATTGTTGTCCAAAGATTCTTTGAAGCATCTCCTCTTAATGAGATACGCACTTTGTTTTTGCTAACTCATCATTCTCTATCCATCTCTCAAGATGGAAAATGTCTTCATTAATTTCTCTACCCATTGTTTGCCACATGAAGAAAGTCTTCCTCAACTTGTTTATCTCCTTCCACGTCTTCTATGAGAGATCTCTCTCTCACTCAGATTGATTGAATTTCATCAAGCTTGGACTTCTGAAAGGTTGTCTCACTCACATCTTCACCTTGCAAGGCTATCTTCAATTGTACACAAGGAAACTCTTCTTTTTCCTTCTTGTCATCTTCTATCAAGGTCTCACCTTCATCTACAATCTAATCAATGTTACAAAAATCATGAGATTCAGCATCGCCAATATCCTTCAAGGTTATCTCAAAGTTACCATCTTCTCCTCGCAACACATCAACTATAATATATCCTATGCAATTCTTCAAAATAGGATTGAGTTGCTCACAAACTAACTTCATTCTTATGGTCTCTTGAGAAGGCTAGAGATACTTAGTGGCTTCCATTATTTCCAACAGTTAATTGATGTTACAGAATGATCTCTTATTACCATTATGGTGACCTTTTTAAAAGAACGGCAGTTAGTAAATCATGACACTACAAGAAAAGTGAATAATTGTACATCATTGATGAGTCTTTCTAGAGACACAATTAAGCAGATTGATCAGAAGACTATAGTGGCTATCATTATCATTACTAACGGATAAGTAATAATGATTTGGCAAGGGTGATGATAGAGGATAAGAATCAGAGTTTTTATAAAACCCTATGCCCTAAGTTTTCAAGCACGAGACATCAATTTCTGGTTGGGAAACTTTGGAGATGGCAGGAGACAATGACCAAAAGAACCCTATGCGTCGAGACATTTCTAGAGACGTCTTTGGTCTCCAAGACATTTCTTAGGGGGTAGGAGACAAGTTTCCTAGTAACTAATGTTATAAAAATATTGCAATTCTCATCTTAAGTTGGAATTGTTGTTTTAGGGCAAAAAATAAGAATATCCCATGAAAGAACATTACAATTGGTATCAGAGCTTTGATCCTGCCACCCTGAGGATCAAAATAAAAATTTAAAATAAAATTATAAGTGTATGCAATTAAGCCAAAGAGCTCAAAGAGCCTTAATAGGAAAAAAGGAGAAAACTAGAAGCTCGTCAAGGTAATCAAACGGGCATCTTGGGGAAAATCAAATGAAATGAAAGCCATTATGGAGCGACAAGAACAAATAACAGTCATACTTTCCTCACGCATTCTATAATGAAATGGATCAACTTATCTCTCTGAACTATAACCTTAAATATCTCCTTTCTTTTGTCTCTAGTCATACTTCTCTCGTTAACATAAATCATTTCTTCCTCAATGATGTCATCAATCATGGGCCATCTACAAGAAAATTTTCACCTTTCACAAAGCTGTTTCAAACATTCATAACCCTGCTTCATACTTAGTATCCTTGATATCAACAAATTAAAATTCACTTTCTCCACCATATCACCATACTCGCTTTTCCAATTATTCTTCATATACTTCATTCTTAAGATCTAATACTTTACTCTTTTTATCTTGGGATTCCACAACATCTACCCATCCCTTATTCATAAACGTTTTATTTTCAGCTCTCTTCATTTTCTTGTTAACAACCAACTATGATATCTGCAACTCATCTTGTATTGTTTTCACTAGAAACATCTCCTACTACAAGCTTCACTTGTCTCACTGCAACGTAAGTTCTATCTTCTGAATTATTCTTAGAGTCTAAATTAAATATTATAATGAAATGTCTTCCGTTTTGACAAAACTATAGCTATAGCCTATAAATATATTGCAATTCTCACATTAAGTTGGAATTGTTGTTTTAGGGCAAAAATCAAGAATATCCCAAGAAGGGGCATTACAACTAGTATCAAAGCTTTGATCTTGCCAGCCTAAGGATCAAAAAATAAATAATTATTAATAATAGGTATATGCAATTAAGCCAAAGAGCTCAAAGAGCCTTGGTAAGAGAAAGGAGAAAACTAGAAGCTAGCCAAGGTAATCAAATAGGTGATCTTGAGGAAAATCAAGTAAATGAATTGAAAGCCATTATGGAGCAACAGGAACAAACAACGATTAGACTTTCCTCCACACACATTCTTCTATGAAATACATCAACTTATCTCTCTAAATTGTAACCTTAAATATCTCCTTCCTTTTTTCTCTAGTCTTACTTCTCTAATCAACATATTTTACTTCTTCAATGATCTCATCAATCAGGGGTTGTCTCCATGCAAATTTTCAGCTTTCACAAAGCTGTTTCAAACATTCGCAACCCTGCTTCATACTTAGTCTACTCACTGTTGACAAATTAAAATTCACTTTTTCCACCATATCACCATACTCACTTTTCCAATTCTTCTTCATATACTTCATTCTTAAGATCTTAACACTTTTCTCTTTTTATCTTGGGATTCCACAAAATCTACCCATCTCTTATTCATAAGAGTTTTATTTTCTGTTCTCTTCATTTTCTTGTTAACAACCATGATATCTGCAACTCATCTTCCTGTATTTTTTTCACTAGAAATATCTCCTACTTGTCTCACTGCAACATCTATCCAAATGTCTGTCATGAGATGAAGAACCACATACCACAGCCGTCTATGACATATCAAGATTAACATTGTCTTCATAGGCATCAAATATGGGAGCATACCAAGCAAGGAGTCACATTTTCTATTGAAAACTTACATGCACGTCGTGGTGTCATTATTATCATCATCACAAATGAACCCATTAGGTTGCATGTAAGTGCAGATATGATCATCACTATCTACATAGCTGTCACACAATGTGAATCATTCTTCTCATTTTCTTTGGACAAATACCATCAACATGGTCACTAGGAGCAGCACCCATACAAACCATCATGCAGCTCCTTTGAAACTGCAGTGCTTGGAATTTGAATGAGATCTTAAAAGGTGTCAAAGAATTCTATCCAAGAATTATGATCTGTTGCTGCAGTTTTTCATGTGTTTGTTCAGAGCCTCACAACCCCTAGACTTTGTTATCTACAAGACACAGTAAGTGAGCAAGAGGTCAATAGCAGTCCTAGAAGGTTCTAAACAAACCATAGGACAGTCAATAACAAGTAAAAGAGAAGATACAGTCATATGACTGATGACTGTTGAGAGGGGAAGAAAAGAAAATTAAAGGCTCCCATGAAGAAGACAAGCATGAAGAGAAATGATGGTTGGAGGCAATAATGGGCAATGGAGTGGTTCATGAGCACTATGGAGAGCTAGAATGAAAAAAACCTACCCAAAGGGAATAACAGTGAGCAAAGATAAAGGATAAATAACAGAGGTTGCTGACTGTCAATGCAAATGATGGATGACAAGAATTAAAGGACAGTCATAAGGATGTTATAAAAGTCATGAGAATGTTGTAAGTACTCTACAGACCCAAGTTAACAGTGGACGAGTGAAAAAAAATCAAAAGACATGCAAAACATCAGAGAAAATATGGAGGGAGGTTCTCAAGAGTGAAACACAAACTAAAACAATCATGAAGACAAAAGACTATCATAGGTATAGGAAACATTGCAAAGTCAGGTTTACAGTAAACAGAAGTTAAATGAACAAGAGGACAGTACAAACTCCCATTACGGGACAATAAACTACAGAAGTCCCACTGGTGCTCTATCATGTAGCAAACACACTTAAAAGAAGAAACTATGAAATTTCACCAAATTCACATGAACAATCATCTCTACCAGGCAAACCTTTCGGTTTGCCGCTTTTTAGGGGCTAGTCTAATCAACTATATAGCTAAACAAAAAAGATATTCATCTAACTTGTTGAGATCAATGTCATCCTCATCTAGGACCAAAATTATCATCCCAAATTGCAATATCACCTCACTCCTATCATCATTGCTTATCATTTGTTGTTGAACCACATAAGAGGTGCCCCTCTTTGTTCATTTTTATTCTTATAGTGCTTCATGTTTTACTTACTCTTAAAAACCTATGATCTTGTTTCCTTAGTATTGATCTATTGTACATGAATGCATTCTTCAATTTCCATTGACTACTTTTGGCCATCTATAGACATTAAAAAGATTTCTTTGGGTCATTCCTTCTTGTACTCAAACAAAAATGCATTCCAATAATTGCACATGACAATGACAATTGATTAGAATTTTGGTGTCACCATGGCAATGTTAGGGTAGCCCTGCCCTTCCAAACCTAACAAGCATTTTTCATGAGGAACCATTACATTTAAAGGATTAAATAATATTTTCATCTTCAACCTCAATAGTAGGAACCCCTCTACCACAAAGTTAATCTATGGGTTAAAATATCTAGCAATCGATGGTCTAGTAATATGGTAAGAGTGACTTCCCTAATGATAATGGATTCAAATCCTATAGGGTTGTTTCCCTGCTCATTATGCAGCCAAGTGATCAAGCAAGGCCCACAAACACAGGTATAGTTGCAATTTTATAGTCACTTTTGAAAAATAGAACAAGCAATGTGTTGAATTTTTAAAATTGCAAATTGTTGATGATTGGGAATCAATGAGACCTTAAAAGGAAAACACAAAACAAAAAGGTTTGCCAATTGAGAAAGAGTTTGGAGGTTGAAAAGCAGAAGGTAGTGGGTTTTCTTAGTAAAAAGCGAAATGATAATTGATTGAATGTTCTTATTTATAAAGGAGACAAAACCTCCTTAAATAAGCATTTACAAAAAATCTTTCCATAATGAAACGATTGAGAACAAAAGACATAAACGGAAGTTACTAAAACTGACTAATTGACACAAAATAGAAAGCTAATGACTTAAATGACCATTATAAAGTAAATATTACTTTAATACCCACCCTTAATAGTCATTCTACTAACCACCCTACAGAAGACTTGACATAATCTGCAAGTCATTTTGCCATGAATGCATAGAAGGCTGACTCCTCTTTAGAACGCTTTGCGACATGAGCCTGCTATTGAGACCCCCCCTAGTTGGACTTCTTATCAGCCAACCACTTTCTTCAGAAATTTTGTACATGACCAAGTTTACCACAATAATCACATGTGATAGATTTGACATTCTTTGAAGAATCGTCAGGTGCACTTTGTCCTTTCTACAAAGTGGACTTGCCTTTGCCTTTGTCCTTGGCAATAAACGCCTATTCCACACTAGCTATGTCACTGCTACTACCAAACTGCTATTTCCACCTAGCTTGTTGCAAGAGCTTATTGCACAACTCATCAAACTTCAAGTCACCATTGGTGGATGTAATGTTGAGAGTTTTGATGAAGTGCTCACAAGATCGTGGTAAGCTTTTCAGCATGATAACCACCTTATCCTTTTCTTTCATCTTGTGACCAATGGCCTCCAGTTGGTCGCGAATGTCTTTGATCTTCATGAGACGATCATGCAAAGACATATTGTCGCCCATCATAATCGAGAACAACATATTTTTAAGGAAGAAAACTCTGCCTTTATTTGGCTTCTCGTGCAGATCCTTCAGGTGACTCCAGATCTCTTTAGCAGTCTTGCTTGTCGGCACTTCTAAAAGCATTTCATCAGTGATAGATAACTAAAGTAAGTAGCATAACCGCTTCCCAATTACGCTCATCAAACTTATCTCGGTCTTTACTCCTAGCTATGGGACGATAAAGTGTTAACAGGAAAAATATGATCAAGACACGAATAGTCAAAAATAGCGAGCATCCTCTGCTTCTAGGTATTGTACTTCTTGTCATTGAACCTTTGAGCGCCTTTCGACATGATGTTGGGTAATGAAGCCATCCCTCCCGTTATCCAAGGACGAAAATGGAGATCAGTTTCTCAAAATACTTTGATTTTTGTTGATAAAAAATTGGCAAAAAATTTAAAACATACGATTTTGTCCAAAAATCGTCAAAAAAAATTATTGCAAGACAGCACCATGATTTTGTGGAAAAATCGTCAAACCCTCGATGTGATGCTGAAATCCCACACAATTTTGAGAAAAATTCGGCAAAAGCCTTCATTTTGTGGAAAAAAAGTAAAAACCCACAATTTAAAAAATCATCAAAAAACAGCAAAAGAAGATCACGATTTTTAGGAAAAATATCATGAAAAATCCCTCCACAATTTTTGGGAAAAAATCATTCAAAAAACCCTCAATGATTTTTTCAAAAAATCATGCAAAACCTGCCAATAGAGAACCCTTCACTTCTGCAAAAACCCTAGGTGTAGTTGAGAAGAAAAAACACCACCAAAAAAATCAAAAAACGCGCCAAAACCCTACGCAATCATTGCAAGGAATCCTCAGAAAAATTATAAATTGTCAAAAAAGATTTAAACCTCCAAGCTGTTGAAGAAAGCCCACAATTTTTTGAAAAATCATGCAAAATTATAGGAAAAAAATAGTGGCAAAAATTTCTCAGACACAACCACAACGGAAAAAAATCCGAACAAAAAACCTCAGGCATCACAGAAATATCAGACCCGTCGCACAGCAATGCCCACAAAGAAACACCTTTGCACAAGCAGGAAAATGATGCAACCAAAAAAAAAACAACACAGCCCAAAGAGAAGAAAATAAACCCATGCGATTTTTGAACAAATCTATGATTCTTCAAACCAAAGATTCCTCTAGTTGCAGCAAAAAGAAACAAAAACTAGCACGATCTAATAACAAACACCCACGGGTCTATGCACAGAAATTCCCTTCAGAAAATGAATCAGTCACGACCCTCAGAAATAGCCATGAGCAAAGCTGCAATATTCAAAAACTTCTTTGTACAAATGTGTACGGTAAAAAAACCCGCAATTTTTCATAAAAAAACATTTTAAAAAACTTCTGGCAATAAATTCCAGGTAATGAAACCACGCATTTTATTAAAAATTCACCAAACAGTTAACTCTACTTTGATACCATTGTTGAAATTATGTAGCAACGGTCGGATGACTCTAATCGTTCAAATGTCTAATTGGCCTAACGGCCTTAGCCATTTGTACGATTATTCCTTTTTCCTATCCTTCACTGCAAATTAGCATTCTGATCACAGATGAGAATATTGTATGATAATCGATTTAATCATTGTGATGACAATCAGATTCTACATATAATCGATCCTATGTATAATCAGTAATAATTTATATTACTGATTATACATAGCATCGAGTGTATTATATACCGATCTGTGCATATCCAATGATTAAATATTATAATCATAATCTATTATCGGTTTCACTAATTGCTAATGGATTGTTTATACTATGTTTATTAATCGGTTTAGTTTACCGATTGTGTTTGCATGTAATCCCGATTATACAATCGTTTTTTGACTGTTTGTTATACGTTGGTGATTATTGGTTAGCATGCCTCCACATAGGAGTCACGACTCTATGTGGAACCATGTCGGTTCCACATAGAGTCGTGACTCTATGTTAATCGCTATGCTTATAAATCATTGACTATCACATTAAGTCAATGATACAGATACAGCAAACAAACAAATCATAGTACACAGTCGACATAAAGGAGTCGATGCTGATATATATATATATATATATATATTTGTATTGCTGAGTATAATTCAACGTTACATTGCAATCTGAAAATTGTCAAAGACATCAGTGATCCATTCTATATATATTCTACAAACTGAAATATATAGGAAGTTACAGTGTTAGAATAAAACAAAGTGACTATAAAATTTTGAAAATTACCTTATATATAAATCTGATCCAACTTTAACAACCGTTAAATGATAATTGATTGAATGTTATTAATTACAAAGGAGACACAAGTTCCTTAAATAAGCAATTACAAAAGATCTTTCCATAATAGAAACAATCGAGAACAAAAAACAAACAAAAGTTACTAAAATCGACTAACCGACATACAAAATAGAAAGTTACTAACTAAACTACTTAAATGACCATTATAAGGTAAATATTACAATATTACTTATAATAAAAAGTCACAAATTCTCCCCCGTACTAAGAAATCTGAGAGTTGCTTGTGTGCGCTTTGTGATTTAACTTCCATTATGATTATTCATCAATATCAACGAATTTATCTTAACGAAATGACTTTTTATGGTAAGTTGTCAACAAAATGATGATTTGAGTAATAATATACTCCCACGTAGTGATAGAACCAAGAAAAATCATAATCTCAACAAATAAACAATCCAGCATGATTTGGTAACTGATTAAAAAGTTTCCCAAGTTCAAGTTTACTTTATAGTGCTTCCATTGCATGATGTTTTCTATTAGTCTAACAAAAGAAAAAGTTCACATATTATTTTGGGGAATAGATCAAAAGATTGCAAACTAAAACATTCTTACCAGTTGTCATCCTCAATGACCATGAGAAGATTCTCCAAACTGTATCTTACCATCACTAGAGTAGATGTCTAACTTCTCATTGAACCAGGAGCTTCTAGATATCATACTCTAAAGCAAAAAGAAATCACAACTAATTAAGTATTGCCAAAACACTTCTAACTTCTGCCCCTTTGATCCACAGCCAAGTTTTTCTACATAAAGCAGGGGGCATACTCTTAACTGTATCCTTGAATAAAGCCATTTGTCCACAGAGAATAGCTCGGATGCTATATTTTTTGTCATTAAATCAAAAAGGAAATGACTAACACGATTGTATTTATACAATGGTTTCGGTTTCGCCAGATCTTTGACAAGGAGAGCATATTTCCTGGCAGCCACCATCATGACTATAGCAATGCATATCTAAGTTTTAAATCCAATCTGAGCTGTGTGACAGTTCATAAAAATTCAAGCCAGGATGTTCACTTGCCCTGAAACATAAGGTTCAAGGGCATGCCAAAAGATATGTTTCATTTGACCAGCATTAGACTTTACAGACACTGTCTTCCAAAAATGAAATTTGAACATCACAAAAGAAAGCAATCAAGCATAGCCACCATACCTCTGACGAAGCCGGAGTGCATTCCACAGTGCCTTCAAAGCAGAAATCCCACCTTCAACACTTTTGCTCTCTTCACTTTGAAAATATTTCAGGCTGGGAACTTTATCGGCAATATATTTTCCAAGACTCATGTGATTAAGAACTTGTCCTGGCCATATTGAAGAAAAGAAAATGTAAGAATGCCAGGGTTTGGTGTTCACTCCAATTAGACACACTTTCCTATTTCTGTACTAGAAAGACAAGTCTTCCAATATATGTTCCTACCAATAAAAACAATTGCAAGAAAACATAATTACATACGTCCAAATAATTTTTCAGTTGACTGAATAACTATGTTCACAGTCCGACCACTAGGGATCTTTGTAAGCTGAAAGCAATCATCTGCTATTATAACACGCCTTGGTTTTCTGTATTCCATAAATGGCAATTGTAATAGTGTATGACCAACACGTCGCAGAATATCTGGATCCCTTGCAAACCAACCTGCACCAGATCATACATCAGAAATGCAGTGCATATGGAAGATGGCTCCATTAAACTTTTGCTTGTAATAGGTATTATCAAGAATTGAAAATAAGCAAGTATTGAAACATGAAATTGACTGTTAGTACTAAAATTTGTGATGAAGCATAAAAGTTATTAAACCACTCAATCAGCAAACATAATCTAGAAACTTCAATCTGTCCCACTAAATAATCAAAGCATTATTAAAAGCAGCTAATTTGAAACCCTAATTGAAAGATATAAAATAGAAATTTCATGTATGTTCACACTTTTTGCTCAATTTGAATAGTATACAACTATTAATTGTTTATTTGCAGCTATTCTGGGTTTACAATGTTCCAATGAAATGTGGCTTCTATTGTAACTTTTCTCAGCAGTTGCAAGAAATGAGAAAGAGGAAACATGACAACAATGCCAATGTGATGGGAAACATAATCAGGAAGGTATCTGCATGAAACAAACTTATTTCAAATATTCACCATACATAAATGCATATCTAAAGGTCAAGACATCAAACATTACTATCAAGACACACAAAAATTTACATATACAACAAATTATTACACATTAAAACATTGCAATAAGACCTTACCATTGCTGTCAAAATTTAGACCTTTAAAACTTAAGCTATGTTCCATGGGACACATCCCTACCCATAGCCATGTGTCCATCTCCACTGCTGTCCCATGACATTGGCCGTCCCCTGTCCTCTAGGGAAATTGGGGCTGCTGTCCCCTTTTATATATAATTTCTTTTAAAATAATCAGTTTTATTTTCCAAAAATGAGAGAAAAAAGTGTGTAGAACTCTTCAATTTTTTTCATTATTTTTAAGATTTGGAACATAGGATCATCAAGAGAACAGTTTGGATTGTTATGTAGTATTCCTCATTTATTTAAAGTAATAATTTGGGCCCATCATATGTTCAATGCTTCCATTTCTTCTAAAAGATTCACAGGGGACTGTGGTTAAGTAAACATTATTTTGTCCCATTCAACTGTTCACAACAAATATAGCATGTGCTTTTGTTGCCTGATATTTTAGATCTTTATGAACTGTAATATCTGAGAAAACTTAAAGCTATATATATACTGTCATCCACCAAAAATGGCCTCCTGGATAGCTGTCCACAAAACATGTCCCACTGTCCTGGAAACAGTGGAACATATCCAATGACATCAACTGAAGCCCAACTGAACCATGTCAAATAGTCACTTCTCAAAATTGTTCACCTATTACTGTCAAAAGACAAAGTATGGTACATCGAAGAGCATTTGTTTTATTTCCATAATTGTTTATTTCCATTATGTTAGAATAGAAAGAAAAAGAGAGAGGTTTGTCTATAGTCATATTCCAGAGTCATCAGACCCTTCTCATTTACAGGCAGATAAAAGGTTGTAACTACTTCTCAGATATATCTTCTTGACCATATATGTATCAGAAGCATACTGTAATGAACATTTTTATCATTGTTCATTATATGTTGAAATCATGTATATTGCACGATATACCTTTCATTAATAACAGCTTCCAAGTATTTTTTGTTCCTCAGTTTTGTTTTTCATTCTTCTACATTAAAAAAATCTTATGTGGTCCCCCCGAATTAGACATTTTGCAGTGGTCTTTTGGCAAATAGTTCCGGTTTTTACCCTCTTTTTTATATAGATGGTGAAATGATAGACTACAAAATATGGCTCCAAAAGAGAATTTTGTAACAGATTTTCATACAGTCCTAGATAGTTTATGTGCTCAATTCTACCTGACACTTTGAATGCATAGGTATTATATGGAATATTTTGTCTGTGCAACATATTGAAACATGTTGGCTTTTCTTGTTTGAGTAGAAAATTATGAACCCATCAAGATCTCCATTATTTATAAACTATTTATAAAATAGAAGTCTTATTTTATATAGCTGCATTTGTGTGCTGAACATTAATTGAGATTCCTAGGTAGCAGGGTACATACTGTTTCAGTTGCATGTTAAACATTAAATGGGATTACTAAGTAACAGGGTAGATACTCAGCATAGAAAAATTTGTGCAGATCTTTGTGAATTAAAAAAAAAGTACAAGCCTTTATACATCTTTATGATTATTTCCAAGCCACAAATGTGAAACAAAATCCCATTGCAAAAAACCGTTCAGTACATGGCAGCAGGCTGTATGGTATTTGCTGTTAGGCCTTGACATCTCATAAGGTACCATCCAAATGTTTTCCTTATAATCCGAATGTTTTAGTATTTGTAATGATACAATATCAAAACTTACAACATAGTTCAAAAAATAGCCAATAACTCAAGACTCAAGAGTAGTCATGAGACAAACAAGGCACATGCATAGCTCACTGAATAACTCACGGATTGGACAAAAAAATCGGCCAAGAGTGAAATAAGACAGTCCACCCAACAAAAGGTTGTTTCATCATTTTTGAAAATTTGTTTTCCCCAGCATTCATGTCAAACCATTGCACATTTGTTTGCACTCACTTGGGAGTAAGGATTGATCAAGATTAGCAAACTCACTAGCTCTGTTCAGCCACATTCTATACGAATGTAATATTTTCTTTTCTTTTTTGTTCCTTGATTCTAAAGTATTAGTGCTAGAGTCGTGTTATTTACTACTTTATTCATCATCTCGAGTTTAATTTGTGGTAGCTGCTAGGGTTATGTTTAAAAAAAATCTATTTTTTCTGTTTTTCTAGAATTTAATTCCACTTTGCTAAAACCAAAACAGCATCCACAATTAGGAGAGGTAGCAACAAGCCCAAGAACCCTGCTTGGAAAAATAGGCAGCATACTGTGGAATGCATATGAGAGGAGCCATAAATTGCCTCCAATATCACCTCACATGGATCAATTGCTGAGATGTTGTGGCATGTACTGTTGCATTTCAAGAGGTTGAGCAAGAGGAAGGCTCACCTTGTATCTTATGCAAAGAAAAAGAGAATAGATGAGGTATCGGTGGATAACATCGATTCAAAAAAGCCAAAGGAAGATATAGTTGGCTCCTTTTGTTCCATTGGACCATGGATATAGGGATTGGGCAATGTGCGCAACCATAATATTTTTGTTCCGCATTACACTCTTAGTTCACAACTTTCCTTGGAAGGTACTGCATGGAATAAAGAATTGCAGCATGAGGCCAAGTTGACATGTGTCAATTTTGCCTACAATAATAACATTGCATGTGATCTTACAAGAAGTCCTCATTGGGAGCTGTTGGTCCCTACAGAATTGTGATAAATAAAGGGCTCAAGATTATGAGTCCTGATAATGTCCTAGTTTTATGGGTTTTCAACCACTTTATCAGACTTTTACAAGTTTATTATCAGAATTTTTATATGTTCTAATCATCCTCAAAGTTACATTATCTTTAATGTCCCCTTTTTTGTCTATCTCAGAAAGCCAAGACAATTACCTAATTCTGATTTCTTACTTTATCAAATAGTTGCAATTAGAATCAAGTAAAGACGTTACACAATATATCAATTGCCAGTTCTAATATATATATACAGTTGCAATTAGAATGAAGTAAAGATGTTACACAAGATATCAATTGCCAGTTCTGATATATATATGTGTGTGTGTGTGTGTGTGTACAAATTGATATTAAATGAATGTCAATGTTTGGTATACACTGATGAGGAATGCTATGTATGTTTACTGATTTACCACTTGTGGTAATAAATAATTGATTCTATGTCTGATACATGATATGCTTATGCAATCGATATATATTGCTTCCAGCAGTGGGATTTCTATATCTGATATATCTATCTGTATATGCAATGATGGCTGTAACGCAGTTCTGAATATGCCAATATTATCAGGCAGTGGAAAGAGGGCTGTATCTGTTATATAGCCTGTGGTTACATGCTTCGATATTTGGCCTTCGGCCTTGCTATCTTCACAATATTGAAATTATGGAAATATAGCTAATGCTGACGATGCAGTCTCTGGTTGATATTTGAATGCTTGCATAAATAGTGGTGCTTTCTCTGTTATTGAATGTATTCCTTATGAAACCAGTGCTTGACTCGAGGTCAAATGTTCAGATCGAGCTATCCAATCAGATATATACAAAAGGGATAAAAAATACATCGATGCTCTTGAGAATGTTTAGAGCTTGATTTTATACTTTGCTTATTATGTGAGGAGGCACGGTGTCACGGCCATGTCTCTTGTTTGCTCCACTTATCACATTCCTTCATTATTAACAAATCGGTCAATCAGAGTTGATTAACATAATTCTTGTTTGAATAACTAACCAATGGAATGGTTAGTTGATCAAATTCATTGATTTAGCATTTAATTATTGCCTAATCGTAATTGAGTGTCACGTTCTTTAGAGAAGAGATGTTAATACGTATGACTTAGTAATTCTTTTGGAGGCGTATGAAGGGATATTAGAGTCTCCCCTCCTTAAGATTGCTTGTCCTCAAGCAATTCAATACTTGGATGTTCAAGAATCTGTTCATTCTCCCAGGTTGCATCTTCTATGGGAAGATTTTTCCATTTGGTGAGGTATTATTTAAATTTTCTATTTCTTAAGGTCCATTCCCTCATATCTATAGTCTTTTCTCGGAATTAAATTAATTTGCCATCCTCATCTAATGGTGGCAGTTCTTTGGATGCTATGATTCTATGTCTGAGAGCCTTTTTAAGGCAAGATACATGGAAAACGTTATGTATCTTGCTGTTTAAGGGTAATTCCAATTGGTAAGCTACTTGTCTGGTCCTTTTTATTACCTTATAAGGGCCATAGAATCTGGGCTTTAATTTGTCCACCCCACTTCTCTTTAGAGTGGATTGCCTGTATGGTTGGAGCCAAGGTATACCAAATCCCCTATCTCAAGACTTCTCTCCGTCCCCCGTTTGTCTAAATACATTTTTTGTTGATTCTGAGCGATCTGCATATTGTCCTTAAGAGTTTTAAGGATATCTTGGCCTTCTTGAATCCATTCCTTTTCCTTAGGTACCTTACCATCTCTCAAAGTCAATTCTAAGAAGGATGATGCATCATATCTGTACAAGGCTTTAAAAGGTGACATACCTATTGACATGTGGTATGTTGTATTGTAACAGTATTCACCCAAATGGAGCCACTTGATCCATGTTTTCTATTGTCTTGCTACATAATTGCGTAGGTACCCTTCCACCCATTTGTTAACAATCTCCATTTGCCCATCCGTTTGGGGATGGTCGTTGGTACTTGGAGTTAACTCGGTGCCTACTAGCTTGAATAATTCAGTCCAAAACATGTTGAGGAACCTACTATCTCTGTCACTTACTATGTTCTTGGGTAGTCCATGAAGTCGGAATATTTCTCTGAAGAATAATTCGGCTACATGGGGTGCATTAAATTTGGATGAAATGGCAAAGTGTGCATATTTAGTCAAGCGGTCCACTACTACAAATATACAGTCTTTACCCATTACCTTTGGAAGGCTAGTGATGAAATCCATTGATATACTCTCCCATTTTTATTGAGGAATAGGTCGAGGTTGAAATAGCCCTATGGGGAAAGTGTGTTCATCCTTAATCTATTGGCACATAGGACATTCCTTTACGAATCAAAGCACATCGTTTTTCAATCCCTTCCAAGAGTATCTATCTCTTATTTGTTTATATGTTTTGAAATAACCCGAGTGTCCAGCCATGGGTACTTCATGGAAAGCTTTCAAAATCTTCTCTGAGTTTAGATTTAGGCACTAGATATATTCTCCTTTTGTAGTAGATGAGGTCATCCATGACTTAATATTGATCTTCTTGTGTTTTCCCTTCCAATCGATTTGCTTGTGAATGTGCTTTTGGAGTATTCTACTAGTAGGTGGACTTTCCAATCATTCAATAATGTGGATGAGGAATTAATAGTTGGTTTCTTGGATAGTGTGTCGGCAGCCACATTTCTTTTTCCCTTGATATATTTATATCAAATTCATATGCTTGAATTTAACTGGCCCTCTTTTGTTGTCTCTCATTGAGATCTTTTTGCTCCAAGAAGTATTTAAGGCTGTTATGATCGGTTCGTACCACAAACTTGGCACCAACTAAATATTGCCAGAATTTGTTTAATGCGTGCATGATGGCAAGCATCTCTTTGTCATGGGTGGAGTATAATCATTCATTGTTATTTAGCTTTCTACTTTCCAAAGCTACGGGAAGCCCATTTTGCATCAAAACTACTCCTATTCCTTCTCTTGATGCATCGCATTCCAAGACAAAGGGCTGATTGAAATTGGGAAGTGCTAAGACTGGGCAATTGCTCATCGCTTCCTTGAATGTGCCAAATGCCTTTTGTGCCTCTTTGTCCATTTGAAAGCTCCTTTCTTGGTTAAATTGGTTAATGGTGCACGCATACGTGAGAACCCCTTGACAAATCTCCTATAATAACTACATAGGCCACAAAATCCTCGTAACTCCATAAGATTTTTGGGCAAGGACCAATCTAAGTTGGCTTGTATCTTCTCTTGGTGTACTTGAACTCCTTTCTCACTAATGGCGTGACCTAGATATAATATCTCAATCATTCCAAATTCGCATTTGGACTCTTTGGCATATAGGGAGTGTGCCTCTAATATTCCCAAAACTTCGTCCAAGTGCTTTAGATGATCTTCCCAAGTTTTACTATGTATGAGGATATCATCAAAGAACACGAGTAGGAATTTCCTTAACTGCTTGTTAAAAATGTGATTCATGCAAGATTGGAAGGTTGCTGGTGCATTGGTGAGTCCGAAGGGCATAACCAAAAATTTATAATGACCAAAGTGGCATCGAAATGTGGTTCTGTGGAACTCTTCTTCTCTCACCCTTATTTGATGATAACCTGACCTTAAGTCAATTTTTGAGAAATAAACTGCCCATGCAATTCATCCAACATGGTTTTTAATTGAGTGCATGGTTATCAATGCACATCCTTAAGGTTCCATCTTTTTTTTTCACCAAAACCATGGACGATGCTAATACAGATGCAAAAGCATATGGATTTCAAAGAATTGATATTGTTCAATTAATCAAGGAGACAAAGCTCCTTTAAATAGAGTTACAAAGACGATGTTTCTAAAAGAAACAATTGTTAACTAGAGGCGAAATTAGAAACAACTTAAATGACCATTAATAACACAAAGAGAAAGATATTATTCTAATACCCTCCCTTAATGGTCATCGTTCTAACTACCAAAAGAAATAACAGAGAAGGTTGCCCCCTTCTTCTCAGAACACGATGCAACAGAAGACAAGAGCCTGCCACTTGAGATGAGTCTGCCACCGACCCTCCCAGAAACTGCCGAAGTTCTAGAGATACCCAAAACAACACCAACCGTCCAACCTGATGTTGGAGAATTGTTCCTCCCTATAACTAGAGACACACCAAGAATGGTTGTCACGATTTTGAGGAAACAATCGACAAACCCTCTAAACTATTGTAGATGAGAAAGATGCCCGAAAATAGACTGCAAACAAGGGACTGGTGCAGATGTTCACACAACTCCAGGTGCGACTGAAAACAGACTACAGCGAAGTACAGTTTTTGAGGAAAAAATTATAAACCCTCCCATGATTTTTTTCAGGGACAATATTCAAAAACCCACAGATAATTTTTTAGGACAATTATTAAAACCCACAGATAATTTTTTAGGACAATTATCAAAACCCACAGATTTTTTTTAAGGGAAAAAAAAATATCAAGACCCATCAGAATTTTTTTTCAGTTAAAAAATATTAAAAACTGAAACAAACATCGATGCCCAGAAGCCATCTTCACGCTTTTCAAGGCGCAAAAAAATGAGGTACTGAGAAGATGTTGAATGCATGAAACCCGAGGTACGAAGTTCAATGCACTTAGACAAATACAGGCACAAATTCCAAGACAAATTCACTAGCACAAAATTTGAGGGACGAAACACGAGACACCAAGAAAAGGTCTTGAAAAACCCACCAAGAATCTAAAATCAGAATGCAGATCTCAAGGCTCAAAAAATGAGGCACAAAAAACGATGCACCCAGAAAGATCTGACGACGACCCAGTTGAAGTCTAGAAAAAACCACCAAGAATCTGGAACAGAATAAAATTTCAACTTGAACTAAAGGGTCAAAACCCTAGTCAAAAATTGCAGAAACCCTAGGCGGCCATGAATGAACCAAATCGAGCAAAAACACGTGGAGAATAGACACGGATCGAGGGCAAAGACACACGACGCGATTTACAGCAAAAAATCCACGAATTGGATGCAAACCACTTGAAAAGCTTTTGAAATTTTTCCTAAAAAATTCCTTTCGAAAATTTTTTAGAATAGCTAAAAATCTCAAAAATTATCTCTGCTTTGATACCATAATACAAATGCAAAAGCATATGGATTTCAAAGAATTGATGTTGTTCAATTAATCAAGGAGACAAAGCTCCTTTAAATAGAGTTACAAAGACGATGTTTCTAAAAGAAACAATTGTTAACTAAAGGCGAAATTAGAAACTATAGGTGTTGAGAAAAAATCAACTCTACAGCTCCCAAGAATCACCTACATGCAAACCTATCATAGAAGGAGAGAAGCAAAATCAAAGCTATGGAGGCAAGAATTCAATGATCCAGAAAAAAGGAGTCATATTGATTGTGCAAGAATAATGCAATACAATTACAAATTACAAAGAGAGAATCCTTATAAAAAGATACTAGAAACCCTAAAGAATTATAAGATGCCTAAGTTTAGCTTAAGCGTAGAGTATAATAGACTAATAATTAAATAAATAATTATTAGCCACAACATGATAACTCTAACAACCCCCCTTAAGATGAACTTAGGGAGTAGCTAAAAACAACTAAGGACTAAAACATGCATGAAAGTAACAATGGGTCCCGGCAACTAGGCCTGATGAGGTCCCAAGTACAAAAGATCTCTCACAACTGGGGAAAAGGAAAAAACCTCATGGGAAAAACTACTCTCCTAAAGAGAGAAATACAAGTGAAGGACTGAAGAAGCCTCCAAACAAGAGAATGTCCCAGAAAAAAGAAACAAAAGATGAACATGAAGAACACCACTGAAGCATGAAGCTGCAAGCATTGTCGAAGAATAGTTGTCGATCTAAAGAACCTCCACTGAAATAGAAGATGATCAGGTAGAGAAGACTATAATCTGCATGAGTGCCCTCAAATAACACCACTCGAATCAGATGGCAAACAAAGGCAAACAACTAAACTCGAAGATACAAATGGCAAAAACACCAAAGTTTGAAGAGTTGATCAATCAAAGATGGAAGGTTGCCTCCAAAGATAGGAATGAGAGAGTGTCCATATGGTAAATAATCCATCTCACCGAAATGCATAGGTAACCAGCCACTGCATCCGCCTAGTATATAGGAACAAATACTGAATACATAGCTCACTCCGACGAACCAAGGAAGCATTAGAACCAATAACCAACAAGAGAAACCCCCCCATAATGCTGACAAGGGAGAGGTGATAGGTGCACTGAAACCGAATGCCAAGAAAAATTGCATGATGAAGAACCAGGAACATCGAGAGTGCAGCAGAAAGTACAAACACATATAAAGGCTAGTGTCGTGGAAGGAACACTCGCTTGACACACATCATGAGGCTAATGTCGTGGAAGGAACACTCATGTGACAAAGGTAGATGGTAAACAAAGGCAAACATCAAACCCCCCCATGGCACTTTATAATGGAGTGCGAGTACAATAAGGCACAAGATGTGTAGGATGTGAAAAGCATAGTGGCACTTTATCTCAGTGCGTTTGCAAAAAGGAAAATGCTTACAAAATGATGTATACAATTCTCAAAGAAGACAAAAGGCTGGAAATACATAAATAATAGCCAAAGATGAGTCATCCCACACAAAGAAAAGGATCCCAGGAGCTGAAACATCCAAGATATTCACCAGAGTGCATAAATGCAAAACACTAAAAAAAATGTACCTCGAGCAGAATTTGGAAAGAAGACCCATACCATTGGAAAGTGCACAAAACCAGCCTTCCAACAATATCTCGTGTGCCAAAAATGGAGTCCAGATGCTCAAAATATGCCTCCCAGAGTGCTAAAAGAACTTTGGCTTTGATGTCAAAAAAAAACATCAAAACAGCAAAAACAGAAGATTAAACATCCAAATCTGAAGAGAGCTTGGAAAGAGCTTTCCGACGCCTATTGTTTGCCAAAATCCGACTCTGTTTGCCCAAGTTATGGCAAAAAAAACGACCCCCCTATCAAAAAGCATGTAAAACAGGGTCTGGTGGAGCTCCGATGGCCTGTGGGCGACGCAACTAGCGGCGGTGGCGCTCGGGCTGAGCGGAGGCGGCGGATCGGGGTGGTGCACTAGCAGCGATGGTGGTGGTCGATTGGCGGGCGGGCTAACCACTGGGCGGTAGCGGAAGCCACTAGCGGCTACCTTGACTATCGACGGCAGCAAAAGGAGCCACTGCCCGCAAGGCAGTAGCAGAAGCCGCTAGTGGCTACCCTAACCGCCGTCGGTAGTGGAGGAAGCCGCTGACCGCAGCGGCCAAGGTAACTGCTGCGGAAGCGGTGTATAAGCATCGAGCTGGATCAAGCGGCTTGTGAGCCGTGTCAGCCTGCAAGCCCATTAAACTGCAAAATAATTTGTTTGTTTTGTTTTTTTTGCGAATTTTCATGATATTCGTGGCCCAAAAAAGGGCAAAAACCAAAAAAAAAATCCAAAGGCCAAAGTTGTCCAAATTGGACATTTTATAGGAAAATGGGGGTTTTTGGGTGTTTTGAGCTCAACGGTAAGGTCCGTTTGAGCCCAAAAACAAAGAAGCACCCCAGATCCAAATAAAAAACTTGAAACCCTCAAAGCTCCAAAAAATCTTCAAAAAACAAGAACACGCAGCAGCAAATCTGAGCTCTGATACCATATAGGTGTTGAGGAAAAATCAACTCTGCAGCTCCCAAGGATCACCTGCATGCAAACCTGTCATAGAAGAAGAGAAGCAAAATCAAAGCTATGGAGGCAAGAATTCAATGATCCAGAAAGAGGAGTTATATTGATTGTGCAAGAAGAATGCAATACAATTACAAATTACAAATTACAAATTACAAAGAGAGAATCCTTATAAAAGGATACTAGAAACCCCAAAGGAGAAAACCCTAAATAATTATAAGATGCCTAAGTTTAACTTAAGCATAGAGTATAATAGACTAATAATTAAATAAATAATTATTAGCCACAACATGATAACTCTAACAGAAACAACTTAAATGACCATTAATAACACAAAGAGAAAGATGTTATTCTAATAGATGCAAAGGGACTTGAACTTGGCCTTATGTACCACATATCAAGAAGTTCCTTGATAGTTCTTTTGATTTCATCTTTAAATATTTTGGGATGCATGTATGGGGTGGTGATCATGGGTTTGGCTCCTTCTTCTAGTTCAATAGTATGTTCAAACCTTCGATGTGGTGGCCTGCCTAGTGGTATCTCCCCAAAAACTAGATTAAATGACTAGGAGATCATCATCATGGCAATACTTGGTTTTGTTGTTTGTTACCTTAGTGGAGATTAAACATCGTGTTGCCCATGCCACGTCCCCCTTTCTAAAAATACTTTCCATTTTTTTGGCTGATACTACTCTAGGGGTTCCATCTGCTAGGCCATGGAAAATGATATTTTGACCATTGTCTGAAAATTTTGTGAGTACTCTCCATTATTCATCATCCATTGGATGTCGAGGATAGCATCAGTATCTCCTAAGTCCACAATATAAAAGTCTTCGGTGATGGCGTGATTGTTAATGCTAATCTTCAGTTTAGGTACCTTATTTGTACAAGGCATGTGGTAATTGTCTGCTACTAGTACTTTGAACCCTTCATGATTTTCAGTTTGAAGGTTTTGCTTTGTCACTAATGCTGAATTGATGAAGTTTTGGGTGGCTCCACTATCTATCAGGATGACGACATTTTGTCCTTGTAAGGTCCCTTTTACCTTAAAGGACTTAAACTTTGGTGTAGACATGGTGGCAATAACACCCTCTTCATTTTTCTTTTGGATGGTTACTTTGGGTGTTTTGGCTTGAGTGTTGATATTATCCTTCCCTTTGTTGATGGGTCTTACTTCTATATAATGTATCTTCCCTTTTCCTCGGCAATTATGATTTGGTCTCCAAGGTTGTTTGCATGTAAAACAAATTTTGCTTCTTTATTTGTACTTTCTTTATGGGCTGGAATATTTATCTTTTCTGATTTTGTGTTGGTTTCCATATCTCGAGCCTATCTCGGCGCTTCTTGTAATGTAACGGGGTTTAGAGCCTTTATCCATCCTTTGGGGGGTTCTTTCAATTTGTCTATAAATAATGTGGCCAACCTCTTTATTGATATGTCACTGACAAGTACTGAGAGTCTTTGGAAGTTTGTTATGTATTCTTCCATAGATCCTCCTTGTTTTAATAGTGCTAACTCTTTGAAGTATAGCTCCGAGTCTTTGTTGTTGAATCATTCTATCAGGCATTCTCTTAACTCCACGTATGAAGTGATCTGGGCATGATTCATGGTTATTATGCCATGATACCACCATTCATGCGCTAATCCTTCTAGATGCAGGGCTACAAATTTAATTGCTTCTTCTTCCATCATAGAGTTTAATTGAAAATATGTATCAACTTTTTGTACCCATGCTCTCGCCGTAGTTTCATTTGATCCACTAAAATGAGGTACTTGGAGCTTTCCTATCTTCTTCCATAGTACTGAATGACGATCTCTTTTTGGTAGATGTTCCATCCTTGGATCCTAAGTCACCAAGTTCGGCCGAATTTCAACCTTGAAGTTTGAAATTCGCCGAACTTGAAACATTCTACAAAAACCCTAAAAAATTCGATAAAATTTGAATAAAAGTTTAGGGTAGCCGAAAAGCGTTTTTTTGGCTTGTGTTTTAGGGTTTCGTCGAGGTTTTAATAAATACGGGCGGCCACACGGGAGTTGACGTTGCCGACCGCCACGGGAGTTGCAGTCACGCCCACGAGAGTCGCCATTGCTACCAGCCTACCCGACGTTGCCGACCGCCACGGTAGTTGCAGTCACGGCCCACGGGACTTGTAGTTGCCATTGCGGGTCGACGTCGCCCATGCCCACAGTTGCTACCAGTCCACCACCATTGCCCGACCTGCACAAGGACGTCGCCCACGGTTGCTACCAGTCCGCCACGGCACCACCATTGCCCGACCTGCATAGGTAGGCTTCCGCGGTCCACTTCTCATCTTTCTTTTTTTTATAAATTTAGGTTTAATAATTATAAATTTATAATGTTTATTTATAAATTTATAATGTTTATATTTTATAATGTTTATTTATAATGTTTATATTTTATAATGTTTATTTTATAATGTTTATATTTTATAATGTTTATACTTTATAATGTTTATTTATAAATTTATAATGTTTATATTTTATAATGTTTATTTATAATGTTTATTTTATAATCTATATTTTATAATGTTTATTTTTTTTGGATTAGATATCAAAAAAGCATTACATAGCTTCAGCAAAAACAACTGAGTTCAACAGTAGCCGGGGCACCAATAGAAGGTGCATATACAAAATACACAGTTAACGTGCACCTCCAAAAAAACAGGGATTACAAATGTTATACATATTTATAAACAAAATTGACATTATAGCATATTAAGTAGCAGCTAAGGAATTAAAATTTCAGCATCTGGTGAGTTGTTGTTTCCCATAGGTGGGAGCCATGCCACCCAGCCCATAGTTCCTTCCTGCCATACTTCCACCTGACCATCAAGTAATTCTTTCTTATGAGGGTGGGAAGTGCGCTCAATGATCAGATCGGCCTCCTCTTGAATGATCTCCATATGCATTTGTCTACGATCCATTTGCCTCATGAAGGCCACCAAAGCTTGTTCAAAAGTTGCTTTGCCTAGTTCATCTCTCTCCCAAGTGAACCCGTGTGATAGTCATTATATATTTTTATTATATATTTTTAAGAGGTCATTTGTGAAATTGTTAAAACTTAAAACTTAAAAATATTTCTATTTTGAAAGGTTGAAATAAATGTAGTGTATTTTTTAATTTTTCTTTCCAAACATGCAGATTTTTATTTAATGGATAATCCCAAATCAACTTCTGAGGCATGGAAGCATGTGACCCGAAATGGAACTCACATCAAATGTAACCTATGTCAGGGAACTATGATTGGAACTTTAACAAGGCTTAGGGACCACTTCCTTGCTAATACAGGGGGTCCAGGTGGAGGTGTTCAAGCATGCATAGGTGCGACTCCAGAACTCAAAGCTATTCTAGAGAAAGAGTTGGCTGCTTCAACGGTAGGCAAAATGAGGGCACAAAAGAAACAGAGAATTGAAGGAGATATATCTAGATTCACATCTGTCATGTCTTCCTCTTCTGTGCAATCCAAACCGGAGAGTGTATCAAAACAGAGTGGAACACTGAACAACTTTTGGAAACCAATAGAGAAACAACAGGTGGATGATGCAGTTGCTAATTTGTTTTACACAAGTGCTATTCCATTCAATGTTGTGAGAAATCCTCATTTCCGTAATGCAGTTCAGAAAATTGCAGAGTTTGGCAAAGGGTACACACCCCCAAGTTCAGAGGCTATCAGGACAACTCTTTTGCAGAGGTCAAAAGATAGAGTGACTGAAAAATTAGCTGATGTCAAAGCAGCTTGGAAGGAAACAAGTTGCACTATATTGAGTGATGGATGGTCAGATATGTGTCAAAGGCCATTGATTAATGTTTTGGTGTCTTGTCCTGAAGGTGTTGTGTTTTTGAAAGTCATTGACACAATGAACCACAAGAAAACTTCAGAGTATATTTTTCAAATATTAGAGGAAGCCATTTTGAAGTAGGGGTGGAAAATGTGGTTCAAGTGGTAACTAATAGTGCAGCAAATTGTATGGGAGCTGGGAGGCTGATTGTAGAGAAATACCCACAGATATATTGCAGCCCATGTGCAGCCCATTGTCTCGATTTGTTGCTTCATGACTTAGCTAAATTCCCATGGGTAAATGAAGCTATTCATAGACGGAGAGCAATTGCAAATTTCATACGGAATCATCGTCTCACATTGAGTATTTATAGGCAGCATGAATCAAAGGAATTGTTAAGGCCTTGTGAAACAAGATTTGCTTCATATTATATCACTTTGAAAAGAGTGGTTGAAGAAAAAGCAGCTTTGAGATCTGTTATTTGTTCCAATCAGTGGGAAAGTTCAGTGCTTTCTAAAGGCCCTAAGGGGAAGAACATAGAGCAGCAAAAGTTTTGCTGGTATGTGAACCAATTGTTGATGTGCTTCGTATGGTTGATGGTGACACTCCTTGCCTTGGCATGCTTTATGAAAGCATGGACCAGTGTAAGGAATCTATTCAAAAAGCACTAAATAATGAATAAGCAGAATATATGCAGATATGGGAGACAGTTGATTGCAGATGGAAAATGATGCACACACCTTTACATGCAGCAGCTTGCTTTTTGGAGCCTAAGTTGTTTTCTATTGATAGAAGGGGTGATAATGAAATCATGGAAGGGCTTTACCAAGCCATTAGCAGGTATGTACCAAATCCAGAAATTGCAGCACTAATCAAAGATCAAAGTTTGCAATACAAGAGAGGAGAAGGGATATTTGGAGGGGCAGAAGCCAAATATGACTCGCCACGTATGCCTGGATATAGATGGTGGATCGCTTATGGATCATCAACTCCTGAATTGCAAGAGTTTTCTATTCGAATTTTGAGTCAGGGAGCAAGTTCATCAACTTGTGAGAGGAACTGGAGTTGCTTTGACCACATCCATTCCAAAAAGAGGAACAAATTGCTGACTGGAAAGTTGGGAGATCTTGCCTATGTTCGCAGCAATTTGAAATTGCTGATGAACAAATCAGCAAAGAACACTTCTTTAGAACAAACTCTTGAAGGCATAGCAATGCCAGATGCAGATGAGCCTGACTTTGCAGATGATGAACTGAGTAGTGATACAGATGATGATTTGGCATCCCAGCCAAGTGCTCTTTATGACTCGGAGTTATTTTAAAGTTCTAAAGTTTTTGACTGTTATTGTACCTTCTTGACAAAAGCACATCTTTGCAATTGTGAAAGCATATGTTTCCTATGGTTTATATTTTATAAAAGTGTCATCTTTTTGTAATGATTTCAAATCTATTTATCAATGTTAAACTATTTAGGCAATTTTATAGATATATTACATATATTTATTAAAAATTTCAAAAAATTACATATGGCGAATTTAATTCGAATTTTATACATTTTGAATTTTTTCCGCATCGAACTTCATTCGAATTTCAAAGCTGTCGAACTTCGAATTCGAATTCGAACCTGGTGACTTAGCTTAGATCCATATAATCTTTGAGAGATATTTTGGTTTCCAATATACTGTCAACCCAATCTTGGTAGAATTGTTTTTGTAGTTCTACTAGTGTTGGCTCTATGTTTCTTTGATCCTCCTTAATGAAGGTTGGAATAATAGGTCTAAGATTTGCAGTATGGTGTTCTGCTTCTCCTTTACTGACTGTTTTGTGGTTACTATTCATAGCTTGTGATAGTACTTGTAGCATTTGTGTCATTTGTTGTTGCGTGTTGTGTTGCTCCTTCATAAACTGGTCCAGCTTGGTGTTGAGTTCTCCCATTTTGATAGGCTGGCAGGACTGTGTGCTCTGATACCACTTGTAATGTCCCCTTTTTTGGCTATCTCAGAAAGCCGAGAAAATTACCTAATTCTGATTTCTTACTTTATCAAATAGTTGCAATTAGAATCAAGTAAAAATGTTACACAAGATATCAATTGCTAGTTCTGATATATATATATATATATATATATTCAAATTGATATTGAATGAATGTCAATGTTTGGTATACACTAATGGGGAATGCTATATATGTTTACTGATTTACCACTTGTGCTGATAAATAATTGATGCTATGTCCGATACATGATATGCTTATGCAATCGATCCAGCAGTGGGATTGCTATATCTGATATATCTATCTGTATATGCAATGAAGGCTGTAACGTGGTTCTGAATATGGCAATATTATCAGTCAGTGAAAATAGGGCTGCATCTGTTATATAGACTCTGGTTATATGCTCCGATATTTGGCCTTCAGCCTTGCTACCTTCACGATATTGGAATTATGAAGATATAGCTAATGCTGACGATGTCGTCTCTGGTTGATCTTTGAATGCTTGCATAAATAGTGATGCCTTCTCTGTTATTGAATGTATTCCTTATGCAACCAGTTCTTGACTCGAGGTCAAAAGCTCAGATCGAGCTATCCTATCAGATATATACAAAAGAGATAAAAATACATCCATGCTCTTGCGAATGTTTGGAGCTTGATTTTATACTTTGCTTATGATGTGAGGAGGCACAATGTCACAGCCATGTCTCTTGTTTGCTCCACTAATCACATTCCTTCATTATTAACAAATCGATCAATCGGAGTTGATTAACATAATTCTGGTTTGAAAAACTAACCAATGGACTGGTTAGTTGATGATCGAATTCCTTGATTTAGCATTTATTTATTGCCTAATCGTGATTGAGTGTCACATTATTTAAAGAAGAATGTTAATACGTATGACTTAGTAATTGTTTTGGAGGCATATGAAGGGATATTACATTATTATTATTATCCAGTTATAATATATGAATGACATGTTGATATGTAATGATCTATGTGATTTAATGATTGATATATTGTTGAAAACTTGAATGTTATGGATGATAATTTGTGTGGATTATTATTTCTTGAAAAGGACTAACATGCAGCTTGGAGGGAGTTCAAAGCTAGTCGTAACCTAGGAGATCTCTGATCCACTCGCAACCAAGGGAAATATACTCTTTTGGTCCACATGGAAGCAGTCAAACGAATGGCAAGAGAGTTGCGGTCGCATATAGTCCTTGTTGACTCTATCTCTTCAGCAGGCATGAAGGATTTCTATCATCGTCGAGTACAAGGAGGTTATGCCACATTAATTCAGACTTGATACAGTGAACCACGTCCCTGATTCTGTGCTAATAAGGAATAAGGGAGTCCGTTTCAGAACAAGACTCTTGAAGGGTAGTTATTATTTCTGTTTTTCCTTTTGTTGAATAAGTCGCCTCACTGTTAGGAAAGTGTGACATCTGTCTAGGAGCTGTTAAAAGAAGTAATGATATTAAGTAATTATGTAATGTTTCTATAATGGTCATTTAGTCAGTTAGTTTAGGATCTTTCCTTTTCGTAGTTAGTTCTTATTTAGAATGTTTCTCTTTGATCTTTCGTTTCTGTTTAAGAAACTTTGCTTGTAATTGCTTATTTAAGGAGCCTCCGTCTCCTTTGTTAATAACAACATCAAATTATCATTTCATGGTATAAGAGCTTAGTTTCTATTTTGGCGAATATTTTTAGTAAAAAAATTTGTGGGCTTTCTGATTTTTTTCCACAAAAAATCATATAAGGGTTTTGCTTGATTTTTTGCACAAAAATCAGGGATTTATTTCTGTTTACAACTCGTGATTGTTTTAAAAGGAGGAAGTGTTGTGTGAGTTGAGATCTTTTGCTACTAGCGTTAAGTTGTTTTCAGTTTTACCAGTTAATGAATGTTAGAACTATAAGAAATGCATACAATGGTTATTGCTAGATTCTCTATGTAATTGTAACCCTATTATTTTGGATATGATTTATGAAAGAGAATAGACAATGACTGTTATATTCTGAGTTAGTGTTTTGTTACTCTTAGGAGATTACACTCCTCAAGCAAGGGCCACTTGAGGTAATGTAATCCTCCTTCCTCTTTTTGTTAATTAGTTATTTATGAATGCAGTAGCTAGATTACTATTAGTTTCTTAATTACTATAAAGCCTATTCTTATGTTTTGTTAATGCTGTCATAATTAGAGTTCTGGTTGCAACCAGCTTGTTAATTGTAATTAGTTATTTACCGTCTCCCGCAGCCATTGTTGAGTTACTCTTTAAGTCTTCTGCAGCAACTGCCATATTCAATAGCTTTCCATTCTGCACTGTTGTACTTTCATTAGTTAGTGTTCTTACATGCAACAATAGGGAGCCTGAGAATCCTTTGTTGCACATACAGTACCAGTACCATCTTTGAAGATATGTCCCTGATCGATAATTAAGTGAACCACCATTTAGGACATACAGTTACCCCATTGAACACCTCAATATGGCTGAGTGCATGGTATACTACACCAACTCTATGGACATAGTGGAGGCCAGTCGCAAGACACCAAGCCATTCAGTGGACCACTATAGTAGGGTGCAATCAAAAACACAAATCAACTAGTAGGCAAACAAAGCCAAGTTTGGAAAGTCAAGGATTGCAGCATTTTATCTGACAGGTGAACAGACAAATAATTACATATTAATCAACTTCCTTGTCGCTTTAGGAAGGCAACTAGTGTTCTTAAACTTTAATGATAGCTCCAATGAAATTAAAAATGTTACATCCTCAAACAACTTGTTGATTGAGGTGGTGGTGGTGGAGGTGGGAGTGAAGAGTGTCCAAACAGAGATGAAAAATGCATCTACGTATGCAACAGTCAATATACTTCTAAGGGAATGCACTATATGCTATTTTGTTGCCCCTGGTCTACCCACTAAATTGACCTTCCCCTTAAGGATATAAGAAAGCTAGGTAAAGAACATGGTGAAAGATGCAAGTAGTGTGACAATACATCAACCACAAATTGGTTTGATTCTGAAAGACCACATGAAAGGGAAGGAGCTCATGCAATCAAGAATCACGAGGTTAACAAATAATTCAATAACTTTGCAAAGTATCACAACTGCACGTAAGCACATATCTGTGACCACCAAGTGGTTAGAAATCCTTAATCTAGGAAGGCCAGATAGAAGCGGGTTGTGAAGACCATTTTCCATGATACATTTGTTTAAGTACATGGAGTTGATAGTCATGTTAAGATTTTACTTATAAAAATCTTTATTCAATTTAATAATATTACAATTTATTAATTTTGTATTTTTCATATTTTAATTTGCTGATTTTTTTCTTTATTTAATTTTTTAAATTTTTGCTTTAATTTTTATACACTCTTGCTTTAGGTGTCAAAACCATTGGTTAGGGTTCTAAGGTCGGTGCATGGGGGCAAAAAACTCATGTTGTATCCATATAAGATCATGGACAAAGCCAAAGGGGCGATTCAGCATTCCTATGGGTTGAAAAAAAAAATATGAACCCATCCAGCGCATTGTTGATCAAAGGTGCAACTTAGACAAACATATTCATGATGCTGCCTACCATCTTAACCCTAAGTTTTTCTTCTCTAGTTCATTAAGAGTAAATAGGAAGGTTATGGATGGGCTCCACACATATATGGTGCATATGAACCCCAATGAAAACCTTTGCGACATCATGCTTGATGAGTTTAAAATTTATAAGAGGGAGACGGGAAGATTGTTTATTTCATCTCTATGCATTCAAAGGAGAGTCACTATGCAACCAAGTTTAAAAAACATATATGCTTAATTTTAGTTTTTCGTTTACTTTACCTTTACATGTACTAAATTTTTTATAAAGTTATAAATGTTTTCCTTGCAAATTTGTGGTATGAAGATTTTGTTTGGTGCAAGAACACCTAATCTTCAAAAACTCACCATCTACATTTTGGCCCTACCCTTTAGTACTAGTTATGAGCGCAATTGGATTGTTTTCCAAGCTATTCACATAAAGAAGCACAAGTTGACTCAAAAGAATCTTAATGACCTTCTCTCCCCCTTGAAGCGGATTAGAAGGTTGCCCCCTCAAAGTGGTCGCTATGCCCTAACCCTACATCTTTTAAACTTTTGTTATAGAAGAAATTTATAGATTATGAAAATTGAAATTATAATTTACAATTTTTGTTTATATTGAAATTTTCAAACTTGAAGATGATATGTATAAGTGTTAGTTGGTCAATGCTTGTGTTTCTCTTGGAAAGGGTTAAGTTCTTTAAAAACATTTGTATTGTTGAGGAAAGCAATATGAACCAATCAAATCAACTCTAATCCTTGGCTGACCATCTCTAGTCTACTTTTGTAATGGTACAAATAAAGACATACTTTTAATCCTCCACTTGGTATGCATTATTAATACTATTCATTATTTCAAGTCTTCATTTTGTCAAATAGGAGAGTAACCATTGGCATCGTTGCGTTCAAAGAAACTAGATCAGATTTCAGAGATTTGTGCTCTTAGACCCCAACAAAGATGAGAGAAGACCACAAAGCTGTCAAGACTAAGAGAATAGGCAATTTGAAAGGATCGTAGAGCAAAGAGGAAAAAGGAGAAGACCACAAGAAGCACTTGAGGATAACATGATCATATGACTCCCAAGCTTGAGCCTTTCTCGAGAACACAATCAAAGTCAGAGTGTAAGCTGAAATCAGAGCCTCAACAGGGGAAATCAAAAGACTAAGCATGGATGTCTGAAAACAATGAAAAAAGAATCCAAACCTAGCACAATAGAGAAATAGGATGAGAAAACATTAATATGTTGCAATCAAAGAATTGATCTAAAGTTTCCTCAAAACGCAGCTATTGATTTGCATGAATGCACAATACCAAATAAGGAAGCTTAAGGAAGCCATGATATACAATCTTTCCCAAGAGTGTACAAAAAAACATTTTCCAAAGCGAACCCCTTGTTTAAGGCATCACTAAAGTACTTCTCAAATGCTGGCATTTAAGTTTCAAAACATTGACAAAAAATGCCATTCAAAATTGGGATTTGGATTAGTCCCAAACCATGTAGCGTCCCCTTTCTCATAATTTAATTTGCGAAGCAAAGATCTCGTTAATTATTTCTCATGGGCTTAGGGAAGCCGAAGTGATATAGTTTCAATTTAATATTTAAATTGAAATTTGTTCATATTCTCCAATGCTTTGTAAATTGCATTTTTGGAGGCCTTTGGAGCAGTTTTAAGCGAATTTGTCCAAAAATGTTGTATAATTTTTTTGCTGTAGGTCTTCTAGAGATCTTTCCAATTAACCAAAGAAAATTGTTATTTTCCCACCAGGCTAGGAGTTAGGACCTCACCCAGTTGGGGTACCTAAAATAGATATTTTTCTAAATCTTGATTAATTTTGTCAATAGTATGTCCTCATCTAGCTGTTCTTTTCAACTTCCAATGAGGCATTGGAATTTGAGAACAAAGTTGGCCCTCCAACATCTATAAAATGAAAGCAATTTCTTCACTTCAACACCTCATTTTCATTATATCAAAACTTTGCTGAAATTGTTTCAGCACTTGTGTTCATTCACCCAATCTGAAGACCAAAACCCTTGGGTGATGAAATTAGCAGATGAAACTCCAAATTGTTTATTAAGAGGAATCTCAAATAAAGATAGTAATCTGGACATCAATAATTGTTTGGATTCCAACATAATTTTCAATAATTGTATTTATAGGTTTGTGTGAAAGGGAGCTCCAGCATACAGAAGATTATTTAGGATTTATCTATCATTTGTAGTGCTATTATATTTTATAGATTGTTTGCCTCATACGGTAAACGATTAAATGCAGAAAGTAAATGCACAGAACATAATGGAAATATATTAAATAACCAGTCTTTGTATTAATTCAACAGTCCATGTACATCAAGTGCTTATAACATTACCTGACTATCATGATGATACTTAGAAGGAACGATACGCAATATATAATACCCGAAGGGGTGCGACCAACCGTCGCGTCCAACTGCCCTTCGGGATGACTAACTAACTGATCGCCGTAACTCATTATTACCGATGACAGCAAACATAATATGACAACATAACATAATGATTATTCCCGGCAACATCATCCCCCCCAAGAAAAGAAGTCATCTCCGGACGATGGAATACAAAATAGAGATGAACTGCAGGAACTGCTGACGCCAGGCAAGCCCGGAACTCATACACCTGCTGCATCCTCGCCTGAAACCCTTTTCTACTACCATCAAACTTGTCTGCAAAACACGCTTTTCAATCTCAGCCTCCACCAACTGCTACCCAAATGATACTGTCTCCCCAGCCAATTTGTCCTCGATAGCCACCCGTGCTGCCCTCGTGGCATCCAACTCCTGGGTATGCTGAGCTACATCTCACGCTAGTACTGCCTCCATCCTAGTGGTCAGCTCCTCCCGAGCCCTCTCTGCATCCACCAAGGCAACCTCTCGTCCAGCCGAGATATACTCCGAGTTCCTCAAAGCGTACCATTCATGCCTGGAAGCGGCCACAACCTTCGAGGACAAAGGCTAGGAGACACCTCAAATCCTCCATCACACTCCCCAAAGGCTAATAACTGAACTGAATAACTCCCAGGTACCGTACAACTTTGCAATGCTTTCCCTCAGACTCTGTTTGTACCTCCAAATCTGTCTCCCTCTACGGCTTATGGCTTCCCTCCAATGCTGATCTTCAGGATTCTTTCTCATAGTACGGGACAACCCAACACCTACCGTGCCTTCTCTGATGCCTGTCGCCCAACTCAAAAAGTGTATTGTAGCTCAAAAATAAACTAGGGGTCGAGGGGCAGCGCCCCTCGCGGGGTCCGGGGATAGCGCCCCAGGTGCACTCCCTGTCACAGTACAGGGCGGGGTCGAGGGGCAGCGCCCCCGCCGCCAACACCAATTTACAACCCTCCGAACCACACGAAAGTCCATGGCGCGCATCATTTCTGTGATATTTTAAGATGTCAAAACCCTTCTTCTCCACTCTAATATTTTCAGCATCCTGGCTCCAGATGTCATCGAATAATTTTTCAATCTAGTTGTCGTCGTTTTTTTTGGCACTACAATGTCCCCGATGGCACCCCGGCCATACAACCTCCCCGTACGATCAACAGCAGACACCTCCAATCATACGGCCACCTTCCCGTGCGGTCGACACCCTCCTTACCGTACAGTCACACCTCTAGCCCTTCCCGTGCGGTCAACACCGTCCTTACTGTCCGATCACACCTCCAGCGTACGGACCACATGGTCAACCTTACGCACCGTACTGTCCTCCTTCTGCCCACTTCCAACTGGCAGTGTTCCCTTTGCGTCGTGTACTTGGTGTGCGCATACCCGTGCAATCCCCTTCCTCCGTGATATTTTCCTCCTTACGTGGCTGACTCTGCTTTCTAATTTCCTATGCTGAATTTTTTTTTTCCTTTCGACGGATTGTGCGGCTGTGCGGGCTTCTACGGGGCCGTGTATTTGTCTTTGTGTGGGCTTTAAAGGCGGCGGTGTTCCACCGTGTGCGGCTGTGCGGGCTTCTGCTGCGGGGGTTTATGTGTCCGGGTGTCCACCGCACGGTGGTTCCACCTTCGATCGTTTCACTGCACGGTGGTCCCACCATCGGTGTTGCCACCACACGGTGGTTCCACCACCTGGTGGCTCCACCTTCGGTGGTTCCCCTGTCGGTGGTTCCACCGTCGGTGTGGTCACCGTACGGTGGCCCCACGTCCCTCCTCTTTTTTTTTACCGTATGGTCAACTGTCGTATGACTGTACGGATTCTTTTTTTGACCGTACAGTCAACTGTCGTTCAGACCCCTACGACCGTATGGATTTTTTTTGATTTTTTTTTTTCTCTAAGTGTCCAGATTCGGCTCAGGTTTCGTGCCTCTGGGATCGCCCTTTCTCGGTTTGCCTCGCCCGAGAGTCTCCCGCTTTGGTCCCGTGCCTCTCGAGTCGCCTGCTCGGCCTCTCAGGTCCCCTTCCATCCTATCGGGTTCCCCTCCAGACTCTCGGGTGTCCCTCCGACCTCTCAGGTCCCTTGCGTGCTTCTCGTGGTAGGGTTTTAATTTGGACCCGTTGGTGGCAAGTCTATTTTCAATGGCCATCCGAAGAACAGGAACCACAAATTCAACAGGGACCACGGTCTCCTTCCCGTACATAAGAAGAAGAATAATAAAGATTTTGAAAGCTGCGGCCTTCCACACAGGGTTCCAATCGTTGCCGACACAATTGATCTTGTGATTATCTACGTCACTGAGGTTTGGGGCGTCTCCCTTCCAATATTCTCTGTATTTTGGCAGGTACACCTCTGTTGCTTGCTCGGGTTCCTCTACTTCGAGCCTGAAGCTTTGGAACATTTCGTAATCCTCCATCTGCCAGTGGAAGAGCCCGTTCAATGACCCCGTCTCATCCTCGGAACAGTCTCCTAGTTTGGGAATCCCTTCGTCGTTGGGCTCCCTGCAGCCCCATCCTTCGTCCCTCACGTCGCCTTTTCCTTCACCCTCCGATTCCGAAGATGTTGCCAGTTCCTCATCGATGACCTGGGTCCTCAGATCAATGGTGTACTTCCACCCCCCTTTCTCCATAGAAAGGGTGTTCTTTTTCCAGTCGTGGTTCACCTTTGTTGTAACCAGCCACCCTCTGCCTAAGATGGCGTCGTACCCCTTCTTCTTGAGTGGGATTACCACAAAATCTAGTATGAAGGGTTGCATGCCAATGGTGACCGGCTGGGCCATCAAGGTGCTAAGTGGCTTGATGTCGTGTTGGTCTGCACCTACCAAGTTGAACGTGGGTGGCCATAGTGTTGGCTTCCCCAGCTTCTTCCACGTATCCTCTGGCAGTACATTCACCCCCGAACCTCCATCCACGATGGTGTCCTTGAGGATAGCCCCGAGAATTCCCATCTCTACTACAGCAGGATGCTGACCACTATTTAAGGCCAACAACATTGGGTCAACCGAGGGGCTGACCGGAACTTCCGCCCGTGTGGCATGCAAAGGTGCCTACGCAGTGGTTTGTATCGAACTAAAAATGGCGGTTCTTAATTGTGGCATTGTTTCTAGAAGGTCCTTTACCCTTATAGGTACTTCCATCTCTAGTACTTGCCCAATGATGTTATTTTCAGCTTCCGTACGGGATGATGTACTCGCCACCTCGTTGTCCCGTCGTTCGGCCGTCATCTCACGTTCAATATCGGCCTTCGCCTCCTGTAGTCTCTCCTTCTCTATGCAGGGGTCAGGATAGGTTGCCTTCTTTGCCTGAGCGCGAGTGATTGCCAACACTTCTTTGTCTTCGCCCCTCTTTTCAATATTGAGCACATTCACCCCTGCTTAGGGCAGTGTATGTCATCGTGATCACCAGGGCCACACCATCTACACAGGCTCTGAGGGGTTTCAGTATTCTGGCACTCCTGAGCGAAGTGCCCCCATTGGTTGCAGGCCCGACATTGAATTATTGGCTAACCCTTAGCGTCATACTAGATACGGCTTCCGTTATTGTTATTGTTGCTATTCCTTCCGCCACCACGTCTGTTGTCCCGGTAACCTCCAGATGATGCCATTGTGTTGGTTTGATGGGCCATACCCGCTGGTGCGAATGTTGTGGCCTACTCCGTGAACAACACTTGGCTCATTTGCATACTTCGGGTTCTCATGTTGTATGGGCATTCCTTAATGGAGTGTCCCATCACTTGGCAAATCTCACAAAAGGCCTTCTTCGAGCAGGTGCCTTTTGTGTGGCCTTCTTCCTTACAATCAGTGCACCACACGTCTTCGTTTTTGCTCGTGCTTCCTTTCATGTTCTTAAATTCCTTCAACATACGGTGCATATCCTTTTGAAGAGTTCGCACCTTCTTACTTGATGATTCGTCATTACTGCTTTCTCCCGAGGACTCCTCTTCTCCAGAGGACTTGTCCTTTTTCTTCCGCGATGTTTTGTCTTCACTTTCCAAATCCATCGCGCAGTTGTATGCGTCATCATATGAAGTGGGCGGTACAATTTTCATCTTCCTCCACAGGGATGACCGCAACCCCTCCACGAACCATCTCTTCTTTAGTCCGTCAGCCAACTGGTTCTCCATCTTCCCCAGTAATTCCTTTAATCATCGGCTGTATGTTCGCACTGTTTCCTATTTTCCCTGCTTTGTGCTTAGTATCTCCACCACGATCTCATTATCATCTCGAAGGAGTCGAAACTCCTCAAAAGCTTTCTGTAGGTCGTCACATGTTCCCACCTTTGTTTTGTCCACATCGGAGTACCAATCAATGGCTACTCCTCTCAGGGTGGCAGGGAACTACACCACCCAATCAACTTTGTCAACTACCCCGTTGGCTGACCATATTATTTCACACGTTCGGCAGTGCCGTACGGGGTCATCGTTGCCATCCCCGTTGAATTTAGGCAACTTCTGTTTGCCCGCCATCGATGGGGGTCGTCTACCTGGAGGTGGTTGTGGCTGTGTATGTGCCCCTGCGCTGCTCCCTCCGATCCCTCCGATGCCGGTGGTGTCCCCTGCGGGGGTGACTGGAGATACGGTGTTTTGCCTGCCGAGTGTGGCACCTACCGTACGATTATCCTCCCCAGGGTTGTCACCCGCACCCACTGTTGGCTCCCTTTGGTGATCCTCACTTTGTAGTGTAAGGGATAAGTTTCTGAACCAATCCCAGGTCTCTTCAACTAGATCTCTTCATAACATTGTTTCCTCCAGAAACTCTTCGTGTCTTCTCACCCTACGGTGGTCTGGTGATGCGTAGAAATTCCCCTCGGCTTCTGCACCCTCCGTGACACCTCCTTGGTTCCCTTCGGGCAACCCTTCGGCAAGTCGTCCCTCGGCAAGTTGCCTCAACCTCCGTCTACGTTCTACATGTTGTTCCAGAATCAAGGCCCTCTACGCAGCCTCCCACTCGTCCGTTTCTACTTTTTTATTTCTATCTTTATTAAATAGGTTGGGCATTAATTGCCGCACATTTCCATGATTCACAATACATAAACCAAAACACGTTTTTATAAATTCATTTCGTCAGATACCACTCGTGTCAATGACACTTTTATTTGAATATAGAAAGTTCAAGTTTCAATTCCATCCTGGCCTGGCGCCATCCCGTTCGCCTTCCCGTCGACTGCTTTCCTCATACTGTTGAAGGATTTGTTGGCGTCGCTCTTCCTGGGCAATCTCCTCCATGCGAGCTTGTTGTGCTAGCGATGCCTGTGCAAGCAACCGGGGAAGATGGTTCATCAACCGATTTACTGCAAGGCTCACCTCCAACGCTGTCCACACGGCACTTGGTGGGATTTCCGCCTCCATCGCCTCTCGTCGGACGTAGGTCTGGATAGCTACCTGGAGCAGAATTGAAAATTCTCTCATTGCGGTGTCTTCTCCTGTGTAAAGTTTTGTTCGCGCGTCGTCGGCCTCTAGGTTTACCTCACCAACGGGTAGGCCCATCGTGTCCGTGCGCCATCCACGTCTTCCGTTCCCGAGTACGTCTAGGCAATGGCGCCAAATGTTTGCCTCATACGGTAAATGATTAAATGCAGAAAGTAAAATGCAAAGAACATAATGGAAATATATTAAATAACCAGTCTTTGTATTAATTCAACAGTCCATGTACATCAAGTGCTTATAACATTACCTGACTATCATGATGATACTTAGAAGGAACGATGCGCAATATATAATACCCGAAGGGGTGCGACCAACCGTCGCGTCCAACTGCCCTTTGGGACGACTAACTAACTCACTGCCGTAACTCATTATTACCGACGACAGCAAACATAATATGACAATATAACATAATGATTATTCCCGGCAACATAGATTTCAATATTTTGCTGCACATTTTATTAACAAGAATTGGCTCCAGCATGTTGTGAAGTTTCCATTTGTGTGCAAATATTATCTATCCTTCTTGCATAGTTTTAGTGAGCAAATATGCATAGTTAATTCAAAAAAACTCTCAACTCACCTTCATGGGGTCTTGGAGATCAAAAAGTAATTAAAATCTGTTGTGGATGGTTTGTTGTAAATTTCATTTTATTATAAAATCAGATGTTAGAAAAATCAAAGTTTATGTGTGCTAGCAATGCAGGTCTAGTTTTTTAGTGGATTTATGTGCAGATGTAGTTTTAGACTTTCAGTTGTGGGCATTTCATATTTCAGCGCATTTTATAATTGGGCATAGAACATCATTTGGATATTTCAGATCTATATATATTTTATTAATATTTTGGTTTGGGACATTAAACACTCCAAGAGTCTTGGACTTACTACATTTTATGAATCAATGGGAAAATAAGTTCATACTTTGAAAGCAAAGATTGAATGAGGCTTTGCATATTATACAATAAGGTACAAAATTTAGATTTCAATCAACAATTGTTACAGAACATTATCCTTTGCTTAGAAGGAGGATTGAGAGGATACACCATAATGATAATAAAATATAAATACATCACTTTGAGTTAAGTGAAGATTTTGTCATAAATATAAGTTGAATAACTGTCTGCTTCAAAACTGTTTTATAGCCACAAAAGTGGAAAACAGAGCATCAATCTCTGCACATGACCCGAATCCACAAAAAGGCAATGTGGACTTCCAAAAACCCAAATGGAAACATGTGATTTAGAACAGCTGTAGAAAGTGCAAGATGTAGGAAGAAAGGAAAACAATCAGCACACAAAACAATGAGAAAAAGAGATGCTTTCCAAAACAAAAATCCAAAAGGGGCTGGTGCAAATAAAACAAGAACAATAACAAATGATTATTGACAAGAAAGACAGAGAGATATGTTTGGAATAAAACAGTGAGCAGCGGACAAAGAATATGGAAATGGAGGTGGACAAGAAGGAAGATTAGGAGAGAAACTTCATACTAAGATTCTGTCTTCAGAATGCTGTAACCATGAAATAAGAAGAAAATCTCTTAAAGTTAAAACACCAGGAAAACTAAAAGGACTCCACGAGAAGCAAGATCAAGCAATTTAACAATAAGAAGAACCCCACCAAATAAGAACAAAGAAGGAAAGGATTAAATTCATGACAGAATCCAAATGGAGACTATGATAGATATTGCAACTGGCACCCAACCTCAAATGGAAAAGATCCTATGAGGGGCCATGCAGCCCAAATTCTCTAAATGAATATCATTTCTTTCTTGGAATATACAGGAGTTCAATATCAGAGTAAAGAAAAGGGCATTAAAGGGCCTCATTAACAAAGATAAGCAAAACTTTATTATCCATAAAGAAAAGAAATTGGGGAAGTAAATTCCAAAGCAAAAAATGCTTCAAGTTTGGAAGCAATGCCAAATTAGAGACTCTTGATCTGTAAGCAATGCCACAAATTAGTAATTACAAATTTACAATATGGCAATCCCTTAATCCCAGATCATCCTTGTCACCAAAGATTGAGTTTTTGTGGTTGGAAAATGAAATAATTCACAGATCAAGTCTGTAGCTAATGTTCTACTTCTGTCAGCTAGTTTACGAATGATAAAAAATAAATCTTCCATTAGACTTTGCCACTTACGTGAGCTTTCTTATCAGCTAGTTCACCACGATGTTATTCTGTCATCGAGCACATCTGAATTACTTACAGATGCTTCTTGTGTTTTTCTCATTTCCTCCTAATCATGGCATTTAGTACCAACCTCGCATTATAGTCATTCAAAGACAGGTTTTTTTAAAGGATGTCCATTTTCACAAATCCTTATTATCCCATGTCAGAAATTTCCCAGATGCTTATCTCTGTACCATCCTAACTTTGATTACCTGACATTTCCAAAGCTTGAAACAATCCTATGGGGACTTCATGGTACATCATCTTCAAAATACTTTGTATCAGAAGGGAAGAGGTGTTATGTTAAGAGGCATCCAGATCAAAAGAACCAGCTTACACTTCCAGGTATCACACCAAAGAATCTGAATGGAATGAAACGATCAATCTATCCCTCTTCGATTCTTCCAACAGGCTTCGTGAAGATTATGAAAATTTATGTATTTAACACAAACATAAGAGAACATGCACCCAATTGTTTCAGATACCAATCTGAAAGACAGGAACCAAAGTGCCCTTTACATGTTATTATTTTAACTATAACTATACATATCTCCAAAAAAACAAAGGAGAACAACTGAAAGGATCACTGTATATCTATCTAATTTCATACCAACAGTGTCAAAACTCTGAGCCATCGGCACAACACCCACAGTGGAAACAGCCCCATGAGAAGGGCGAAACCCTAGAATGCCACAAAATGCAGCAGGCACTCTCACACTTCCACCTGTATCAGTACCTGCAAAGGAAAGTAAAGCAAATGTTAACAGCAGTGAAGAATCACGAGTTCTGTAGTAGCATATGACATTAAAAATGAAGATCTTTCGCATCAAGTATTCTCATCTCTAAAACAAAAAATATTTAAACAAACACACCAACAGAATAAACTTACATCACAGCCATCTATTAATTCTCTCCAACTGAATTATGGGGATCTAGAGAGACTAGCTCAACAATTCGGTCCACATGCCAATACCCTAATGAAAAATTTTGAGAAATTCATACATATCAAGTCATTTTAGACTCATACAATATTATATCCATTTTGGGAGAACTAAGTACTAGATTTGGAGTAAATGTTAATCAATGAACCGAATTCCATTTCGGGCAGAATGTGTTGCAGGCAATTAATCAAATTGCAAACGTGAGATGTCTTGTTTATTTCGTCTTCTTATACATCATTATAACAGGGGGAACATTCTCAAGTTGCCATGGGATCTGCTGGTCCTTCATCTCTGGCCTACCTATAGTTCTTCTACCAAATCACGACTGCCAGTTAGTCCTTGCATGCCAAACCTTGTGGCTATATGGATGACACAACAGTATGAAAGCATCTTTGTTGGAGAAGTTGAAAACTTTGCTGAGAAAACTAAAGCAATCATGGGCAAGGACACTCATTATTCCTCTTGTGGATCTTTTAATGCGGCACCTTGTGCCAGGAGTCTATTCAAAATGATACTGATGGTGACAATAGCTAAGTTACCGGGTTACCGGGTTCGGGCCCTGCAGCCCAGATGTGGGTCTGGGTCCACTCCGGATCCAACTCCGCTCCAGGTCCTGGTCCGCGTTCGGTACGGGGTCCAGTTCACTGGTCACAAATTTCATAAGCTTATTATTTTTTCTATGAATTTTTAGTGAAGTTTTTTATTTATTTATTAATTCATTTAAAAGCTTTTTAACAAATCTATTGATTATTGTATATATTATTATAATATAATATAATAAATATAATATTCTATTATTGATATAATATTATAATAATAATAATGTATATTAATATATAGAATATTATAAATATAATATAATATAATAAATATTATAATAAATATAATAAATATTATATTATGTTATAAAAATAATATCGTGTATATATATATAGTTTTTGTACTAACGAACCCAAACTCCTTTTTATAATTTTGTCAAACCAGCAAACCAGGTTCTCGAACCTGAACCAATGCCCGAACCCAAACCGGCAACTTAGGACAATAGGCATGCTGACAAATGTAAATTTCTCTTGGTGAGGGTAATATAAATTTGTTTAGAGCACCAGCACAACTGTGAATGCAGGAACTCATTTTTTCTTTGGTGGTTAATGTGGTTCCTTATACCAAGAAGTTGATTCAATATGATAGTGTCACACTTACTGATAGTAAAGGGACTTGTTATCACTGCTCCTTGCACTCATAGTGCACCAAGTGCATAAGCCAGCTTTGGCCTAGGGAAGAGACTGATTGTACTTTACAAAGGAATTTCAGACAATGGAAACACCTTGCTTATTCTTCAAACTAAAAATTCCATGAGTTCTTTTGCTACTACTGCTGTCAACAACATAGGAGGAGCTGTTGGAGACCAGGCTTCCAGTTTTCAATGAAGATTTGCATTTTGATGAAGACCCTGCTCCTGCTGATGATTTTGGCCCCAACAGAGTTTCTTTATTTCTGAATTTATACTGTTGTTAATACTTTCCTGGTTCAGCTTTAGCTGTTTTGGTTTAAAACTTTAAAACCTTTTTTTGTAACAGATTCAACCAGGTTCCACAGATATTGGCAACTCTGCCCTTCACCTGATTACAAATGATGATTAAGTGCACGCCTATACCAGAATTTTGCATTACCTAGGCTGCTGCAACTAGGGAATCCATTCGGTCAAAGTCATCCAAGGATCAAACTTAATATCACCATACCTCCAGTGATTTGAATCTTGTCAGATGATGTTACACACCATTACTCACCAATTAGGCTCAACCCTGTCGATTTGGTTTGATACTTCAGAATATTGTGGATACATGCATTTTTATTAAGCCCAAGATTGGAGCATATCCCTTTTGCAAACTTCCTATCCAATTTCAGAAGAAAATTAAAATAAATAAATCATTACCAAGCATTACAAGTTAAACACTCAACATTATACATTAGTCAAACAATGATGATAACATAATTTCAAATGTATGTTAGCAAGAATTTGGATGAGTCTGAAAGGTGAGCAATGGCAGGAGGGACATGAGGGCAAGTGGGTGAACTAGCCACTATAACCATGGACCTCTGTTTTGTGGGCAGAACCCCTTCTTTTTCCTATACTCTTTAGTCAAAGGGAATTATGTGTGGAGTGGGGTTTGATTCCCAAGCATTTTCTAGTAGCTCATTCCTTTTATGGGTTTTGCAGGGATGGCGACCTGCATGGCAGCTAAAGGGGGTCCAAGGGGCCAACAACCCCCAATCTTTCTTTTAAAGCCACACTTAACATGAACGAGCCCTCTTCATCTGGGCATGAAAAAGGAATCCATTACTTAGTGCATGCAACAAAGGTGTCCAGATCAAATCAACAAATGATTAATTGCCTGAATTCCAATGGATGCCTTGAGAAAGGCAAAGATCACCTGATTCTGGTTACTAATCCAAAATCTACTGTGGATGATGTTTTATATTTGTCCAAACATGGTTTAAATTTGCAAGTTCATGGGTATTCCTATTTCTCTGCAGTTTTTATTCCAAACTTCTAATTGCTTACTTCACTATCCTAGACTCTGAAAAATAAGAACTAGTGTTTTGAAATATTTATAAATGCTTGTCTTTAACCAAAAGAATTTATTAATTAGTATCTATGCTCATCCTCATTTTTGGAATTGGAATTAGAAATGCTTAGTTTATTAATTATTTATGTATTTATATGGGTTATTCATATTTCTCGCCTCTCCCTCCCTCTGCCTTATCTTGCAAGTTTATGGGTATTCATACTAATTTGTATTTGTGAGAACCATATTTCCATAATCAGGTAGTTTTATTATCAAACCTTGGCATGTAGGGTGAGATCCACTGGAGGAGCTTCTGGCTAAGATCACTATATTGATTCATTTCCCTCGACTTCCATGGAAATCTAGAGATAAGATATTTTGCAATCTATCATAACAGTTATCAAGAAACCCTTAGGACCTTCTCACCCTACGTTGGACAAAAAGGTAGCTTCTTTTTCTTGTTTATATGTTTTTTTTTTTGGTCGGTAATATTTATATTTTATTAATAGTAAAGCATGAAATACATATCAGATTTGCAAAGTTTCCAAAAAGCCTGGGATCTACACGTGACCCCTACCAAACCCTACCAATAACACTCCCTTCATCCATCCGAATAGACCTAGAACCAGTTGGCTTTCTTTAAAAAATTGCCAACACTTACATCATTACGAGAGTTTCAAACAAAAAATTACCAAAATTGAAACCCATATTACCCAATGTATAACAAAGTTACAAACTGCCCAAACCAGACACCAGAAACTACACCACAGACTGCACTATTAAAATATATACCATTTACAATTAAAACAGAGATACCCCAAATTTCATTTTGACATCAATTTTAAACCAAAAAGACAGCCAAGAAAACATAGAGCCCCGAGATGCCTTCCCATTCAGAAACTAAGGCACGCATGAAGCTTGTCCGCTCGGGCCTTCACCACCATTGTTCTTCCCTTCACCACCCATAAAGGCTCCAAAAAATACAATCTCCCTCTTTTTCTGCTTTGCCCTCCTCACATCCTCCATCTTCCGCTTGCCCTTGTACTTGGAATCCACCACTGCACGTTCACCATCTCCATTACCTCGAGCCTCCACCTCTTTCTCCTTCAAATACAACTTGAGGGAATCCCAGCCAATGGCCGCTTTCGCTCGCCATTCATCTCTGTCCAACCCAAACGGCCATCGTATGAAGGGCACCAATTCCCTCAACTCATGAAATCCATCAATATCAAGCCCTTCCCCTACATCAAAGCCTACCCCAGGCATGGCCATGTTCAACAGCTCCATCACCCCACACAGTCAGTCGTCCTCAATGCATTGTCACATCACTTGGAGAATGACATCCTTTTGTTCTTCGAGTTCTAGACCCCAGGCCATTACCATCGTTACCACATCCACATTGGTTTTGTATTTGTGCATCGTTTTGAGGAAGCACTCCCCTAACACCATCTCCAATATTTGCATGAAGGCCTCATCACCGAACTTGAAGATGCATTTAATTCTCTTTGCAGAGACATCCCCGACAAACGCCAATCCCTGCCTTTTGGTGCACAAGGTAAACGTTGCATCCATATCTTTCACCACCTCAGCCAACACCGTCACCAGATGCATCCAAAAAGGGGGCCTAGACTACTATAAATAATGCCCCATCACATCCCCACATTCTCAAGCTTCCCAATTAATTAATGCATTAAAGATCTTATTGTACGCAGCCATCCACATCATCCCCTAAATAATAAATAAAATCAAAATCGAATTATGGTATTTGCCACCGGTCACACCCTTTCATGTTAACAGACTTTGATTAAGCGATTCATAATAAATCGTGTTCCTCACGATCAGTCAAGTAAGCGATGATCTTAATGCTTGTTAACGTGTTGTGTTATCATGAGTGGTACGTAGGGAAGAGATGTGTCTTCCCACATGGGAAGACATATGATGTGTCTTCCCACATGGGAAGACATATCTCTTCACTACGTACCCTCTCATTCACATATATATAACATGCATACAATGAGGAGGAGCACAATACCGCAATTGATAAGTGTTGTGCATCCTTCCATTCACACTACAGCAGTTCAAAATTAATTTCAAATTATATCATCTCTTCTATCCTCTTGATCACAGAATTTGAATAAACTTAACATGGTATGAGCCAGGTCCAGGCTAGGAGCCCCAAGCACATGAGAGGTGTGGCTTAAGGGGGGGTGTTGGTGTTGGGAATAAGCCACACCCGGACCGACGATGGAGCCCCAAGCACATGAGAGGTGTGGCTTAAGGGGGGGTATTGGTGTTAGGAATAAGCCACACCCAGACCGATGATGGACTGGTCCAAGAGGGGCCAGTAGCTCAGTGGTAGAGCACTCCAGCAGCGTATGGAAGGTCCTAGATTCGAGTCCTAGCTGGTCCATGTCTCAACATGATATCAGAGCTAAGTTAAGGAAGATCAAATTAAAATTTGTAACGATCATATAGACTTTCACCCGGCTCTTAGTAGATTACATTCCTATAATCCTAATGACAACCAGAGTTAGGTTTGAAGATCGACTAGATGGAGCATCAAATTTTGTATCTTGGAAATTCAGGGTCATGCTTGTTTTGAAAGAAAATAAAATTGACTCCCATGTCAAAAGTGAAATTCTTGAACCCTCTAATGATACGGAGAAAATTCAGTGGAGCAAGGACAGTGAGAAGGCTCTTAAGATAATTGTGGATTCAGTGAGAGACCACATTCTACCAGTTATTTCTAAATATGAGACGGCTTTTCAGATGTTCAAAGCCCTATCTGACATTTATGAAATCAACAACACTAGCAGGGCCCTCAACTTGAAGAATCAACTACACCATATAAAGATGAATAAAGGAGACACAGTTACATCCTATATCTTGAGGATCACTGAGCTTAGGGATCAACTATCCACTATTGGACATCTAGTAGACAACAAAGAACTTTCTATGATGGCCCTAAATGGACTTCCTACCTCATGGGAATCGTACATTCAAGGAATCAGTGCTCGTTCTGAATTTCCTAAGTTTGATAGATTGAAAACCGATTGCATTCAAGAGGAATCACAACTTGTCACAAGAGGAATAAAACAAAACAATGGTAATGAGGACATTCAAGTTCTAAACTCTAATTCCCACAAGAAAGGAAAGAAGAAGAACTTTAAGAGAAAGAGGGACAACGGCTCAAATGGAAAGGGGTCTTCAAAGAAGAAGAGAGATATTTCTGAAGTACAATGTTTCAGATGTGACCGATATGGGCACTATGCAATGAAGTGTCCAGACGGGATCAAGCAACAGGCTTCAATGGTAGAAGTTAAGAAAGGGAGTGATTCCGAGAAACTAGTCTTCTACTCAGCCCTCTCTAGTCAAGTCACCTCCAGTTCCAACACATGGGTGATTGACAGCGGAGCATCTCGACACATCACTGGATTTTGTGAGCACCTAGATACACTTGTGGAAAATTCAAATAAATAAGTGATAATTGGTGATGACTCAAATTATCCAGTTATGGGAATAGGAACCTGCAATATCAACCTAAAGTCAGGTATATCCCTATAGCTGACTAGAGTTCAATTTGTACCTGGTATAAAGAGAAACCTTGTCTCAGTTTCTGCACTTGAAGATAAGGGTTACAAATTAACCTTTATGGAGGGAAAGGTACTTGCTTGGCCAGAGAACTCCACCATCAAGAAAGCCGACACCATTGGAGTAAGACAAGGGAGCCTCTACAGACTTTGCACCAATCCACCTCAAGCCTTGATTCATGAGACTCCAGATTCGAATGAACTTTGGCACAGAAGATTAGGGCACCTTCATTTCCATGCCCTACCTAAGATAGAGAAGATGGTGCTTGGCTTACTGTTGTGACATTTTCACACATCGCCCCATTGCAAATGGGGACCCTTGTTTTTTTCTAGTTAGCCTTTGCATTTTGAGTGCTGTCGGGGAGATCAATAGGATAGCAAGTCCGGCTTGAGTGATGTCCTGATCTTGAAATTTGGCTAAGTCTGGAATGTCCTGATCCTGAATTTGACTAAGTCTGGAAACTGAAAAACCTCAAAAAACTAGATTTTGCAATATAACTCCTGGAGGTCTGAAACCACTCTCAAACATCCTGAAAGTATATATGGAATATAACTTAAAGTATAAGAAACATAGAAGGAAATGTCACTTATACTTAAATGTTATATTCCATTAAAATTGTCCTGATTGAGAGTTCAAAAAGTCAAATTTCGCTCCTGTCCTTCACTGAGGATCCAGAGCAAAAAGCACTCCTGTCCCTCTCCAAGGGTCCAAGGCGAATCGCTCATGTCCCTCACCAAGGGTCCAGAGCGAAAAAGCTTAGTGGAGTCATTCCTGACCTTGTTTGGACAAATTGAGACATCAAAGGAATGAAGGAGGACGTAATCAACCCATTGAAGATAGTTTTGAAAGTTAACAAGGCATAAATGAGCTCATAAAGGCCAGGGCGCTCCTGTCCCTCTCCAAGGGACCAGAGAGATTTTCCCTCAAGACAAGTTTTTGGCAAAAGGCAGGCAAGTTTCGCGTTTGAGGTGGGTGAAGGAAGACGCAATCGATCCGTTGAAGATAATTTTCGAAGCTAGCAAAACACAAGTGAGCTTATAAATGCAAAATCGCTCCTGTCCCTCTGCCAGGGACCAGGGCGAAAAACACATTAGCCAACCTTCCTCTCCAAATTCGGACGAATCCAAGTCAAGACGCAAGGTCAAAATGATGTTTAAAAGGTTTCACGGAGGAATGAAGTTGCAAAGACCACAAGACTTGATAAAAATGGCTAAGGCGCTCTTGTCCTTCACTCAAGGACCAAGGCGAGATTCTTAACAAAGTGATATTTTCATCATGCTTAGGCGCCAATATCCTTCAAATTGTATTAAATGCCAAATTCGCCAAATCCTTGAAATATTTTAATTAAATTTGCATTTAATAAATGTGCGTTGGTATTTAATAATTAATTTAAGCCTTTAAAAAATCAAAATTTTTAATTGTAAAGGCATTTTAAATTAATTATTATTAAATTAAATTTAAAAAGAGAGCGCTTGGGATATTATTTTAATATTTTATAAAGGTCAGCCTCTCCTTTTATTAAATTTTAATTATTTTTGCCCTGTTTTCCAAGTCGGCCTATGGAGAAATGTAGAAGGTGAGCGCTCTATATATTGGAGGTGTTGTTTCACAATTCAAATCATTCAATCATCCTTTCAAGTGCGATTTGGAGAAGCAAGGAAGGAGGTGCGAAGTCTAGCTTGTGTGGAGCGAATTTCTACCAAGTGTGGAGACTAAGGAAGGCGAAATTCATCTTGAAGGCTATTGGAGAGGCGTATTTCTTGCTAGATTGGAGGATAATTTCCAGATTTTTTGAAGACATTTGAAGGCGAATTTCCAGATCTTGAAGAAGCTAGTGGATGATGGAGTTCTTTTCCAAGCTAAAGGGGGCGCATTTTGCTAAAGGGAGTCTTGATCTACATTTTGCCTAGCGAATTCTCCTATTTTTGCATCATTTTTTAGAATTAATTCCCAAGTGGAGGTATGGCTTAATCACCTTGGCACCATTTTTAAAGATTTAAATTTTGCTTTGAAAATCCTAAATTAGGAAATGATAATTCTAAGATTTATCATGAGGTTTCCTAATTTAAAACTTAAATCCTCTTTCTAGTCTATATTTCCACGTTGCAAATCATGTTACTAATTTTGAAATGTTGTGTAGGTATCAAGATGGCGACTCCCGAGCTTGAAGGATCTACAAGTCGGAAGGCTCTCATCAAGGACAATCAAGCATCGACAAGGACGGCCTTCTTTGGACTAACGTCATCAAGGGCGGCCTCCTCCAATCCAGCGTTTCAAGGCGAGGTACATCAATCATCCTACACATCAAGGACACAAGAAGTCAGAACAAGGGTTCGTTGAAGAAGCAAATAGTTCCAGATGAATTAATTAAAGCTAGCTTCTCAACAACACCAAGTTGAATATTTACCAAGTTACAAGTGTCAGATGAGGTGGCATCCCAGTCATCACTTCTCCAGTCAGTGTGGTCCACCTCAGCATTTCCAGATTCAATGTACCTAACTCATGGAAGGTGGCACAAACTCCGATGTACCTACCCTAGCTATCCATTGGTGGAATTTTCTAGAGAGGACATGTGTCCAAGCAATACAATTATTTCATTGGTCAAGCATTAAATGTTATGTAATGATTGTAACAAACCCTAATTAGGGTTTTCATTGTAAAATCTTGGCCATTGATCTCGAATTGATCTAAGCCATCAAATTGTATTGAGGGCACTATATAAGCCCTGGCATTTCATTTTGTAAAGGCATTAGCAATAGCTAGAGAGTTAGAAGATAGTTGGAAGAGTTAGAATATAGTTGATAGAATAGCAATTAGAGTAGAGTAGAGAGAGAAGGCAAAGATTGTTGCCAAGAGGTTGTTGTAAAAGACTTGTAACTTCATTGAAGAAATGGTGAAATTTATGGGTCGATTCGACAATTTGCATGGTCTTTATACTTCTCGTATTTGATTTCATGTTATTAGATGAGTGGAAGAAATGTGCTTGATTGATGGTGGAATTCATACATCCATACTACTAGCAGTTTGTTGATTGCAGACTTGCCTTGCGTAGTCAACTGGAATTATTCAGCTTAAGCTTAACTTCAATTGTCGCTTCTTCATTGATATGCATCAACCTGATGGTGTCTATGCCTGCAGTGATGATTTGAACATCATAAAGCTTCCCTTCGAAGATCGCACTAGCCTTGTGGAGATGGTCCTGCGATGTCAAAACAAGACCTAGTTAGAGTTTCACCAAAGATCAATCATTGCTCCTACATTCTTAGTATTAGGATTAAATCTTCTCTTCGCCCTCATCCTTTTTCCATTTTTTTCAAATCTAAGCTAGTAAGAGCCTGTGTTCCAGCAAAGCAGATCAGAAGTTCAATCATCAAATGTAAGTCCCCTTGTGATTCCAGCAAATCACATCATACCACAGAGAGCTTATCCACACGTAGAGACCCTACACACAAGAACCTTGAAGTCATCCCGATTGATCCTTTTCGCGACATCTTCAGCATTCGGAGGCTTTACTCAAGAGAGGATAAGGTACCTTTAGGTATTTTATTCTGTGTTTGATAGTGTACAAAATACACGTCAACACTTACCCAAGCTAAGTCATAGTTCTGAAGGAGCCTGCAAGGGGTGTGCCTTGGGAAAGAATACTAAAGGGTCTTTTAATTCTAGCAACAGTAAATCCAAAAATATATTAAAATTAGTTCATTCCGATTTATGTGGACCCATGTCTATACCCTCCTTAGGGGGATTTTTGTATTATGTAATATTTCTAGATGATAATTCTAGGAAGACCTGGATATATTTTCTGAGGTACAAAGAGTCTGAAGAAATCCTTTCTAAATTTAAGGAATTCAAAGCTCTTGCAGAAAACATGACACGTAAGAAAATCATAACCTTAAGAACAGACAATGGGGGGGAATACACTTCTGATATGTTTAAAGATTATTGTATAAATGTTGGGATTAAGAGGGAGTTAACAGTACATTATAACCCACAACAAAATGGGGTAGCTGAAAGAAAGAATAGGACTATAGTAGAAGCTGCTAGGGCTATCTTGTTTGACCAAAATATAGAAACCTCATTTTAGGCTGAAGCATCTAGGACAGCCGTGTACATTCAAAATAGATGTCCTCATTCTCTTCTTGATAATAAAACCCCTGAAGAAGCCTTTACTCATAACAAACCTGACACAAGTCATCTCCGGATCTTTGGGTGTCCAGTCTATATTCATGTTCCGAAAGAAAACAGATCAAAGTTAGAACCTTCTAGAAAGAAAGGGGTATTTGTTGGGTACAGTGAAACCTCCAAGGCTTACAGAGTATACATAACTGGACAAAGGCAAATTGAACTAAGCAGAGATGTCATCTTTGAAGAAGACATAGCATTAAAGAAGTCCAAAAGCTCTAATGAATTAGAACACCAAGATCCTCCTACAAGCATGGATGAGGATCCCACCCCTGAGATTCAGAGGGAGACCCCTGAAAACGTTGAGCGTGACGTTCAAGACTTACATTTAGAAGAGCATTATCCCAAAACTAGGAAGAGACCACTTTGGGCTAAAAAGATGCATCAAGAAGCTGAAAATTATGCTGCTCCAAAGGGGACCTTCAGAGAAAGTAAGAGACCTAACCTATTTTACAGTTATGCTGCCTTGATGAGTGAGACCATTGATGCAGAACCTTCTTGTGTTGGAGATGCTCTCAAGCATCAAGTTTGGAAAGATGCTATGTCAGAAGAGTATCAGTCAATTCTAAAAAATGATGTTTGGGATATTGTGCGTAGGCCTAAAGGCAAATTTGTGGAATCTTCTAAATGGCTCTTCAAAATCAAACATGCAACAGATGGCAGCATTGAGAAGCACAAAGCAAGGTTTCTTGCCAGAGGTTTCTCACAGAAAGAAGGTATTGACTATGAAGAGACATTTGCTCCTGTTGCCAGATACACTTCTATCCGAGCAGTTTTGGCTATTGCAGCATCTAAAGGATGGAAAGTCCATCAAATGGATGTTAAGATTGTTTTTCTAAATGGTAAGATTGAAGAAGAAGTTTATTTGGAGCAACCTGAAGGTTTTGTGATTCATAAGACTGAATCACATGTTTGCAGATTAAAGAAAGCCCTATATGGACTCAAACAGTCCCCCAGATCATGGTATGAAAGAATTCATCACTATCTCTTGGAATTAAGGTTTTCCAAGAATGAAGCAGATCCAAATCTCTACTACAAGGTAATCAATGGTGAATTATTAATTCTTATTCTTTATGTTGATGATCTACTAATCACAGGAGAGGATAATCGTATTTCTCAGTGTAAGAAAGAATTAACCTCTAAGTTTGATATGAAGGATTAAAGAATTCTTCACTACTTCCTTGGATTGGAAGTTTGGCAGCAGGCAAATGGTATAATCCTTAATCAAGGAAAATACACCATTGATATACTCAAGAGATTTGGAATGATGGATTGTAGATCCATGACCACACCTATGGAGACAAATCTACACAAGCTAAAGGAAGCAGCTACAGAATCAGAGTTTGCAGATCCTACCCTCTGCAGACAGAATGTTGGATCTATGATGTATTTGGTAAACACAAGACCTGATATATGTTATACTGTGAATACACTAAGTTAGTTCATTTGTGAACCTAGGGAAATACATCTTGTTGCTGCAAAGCATATTCTGAGATATCATCGAGGAACTATTGGTTTTGGTCTGAAATATAAACATGTGGACCTTGACCTACATGGATTCACTGATTCTGATTGGGCTGGAAGCGTAGTTGACAGGAAAAGCACATCAGGATGTTGCTTCAGTTTAGGATCAGGAATGATCTCATGGATATGTAGAAAATAGTCTTCAGTTGCTCAGAGTTCTACAAAAGCTGAATACATTGCAGCCTCCATGGGAGCAAGAGAAGCAATATGGCTCCGGAAATTGCTTGTAGGACTGTTTGGTCAGCCCTTAAATCCTACTGTCATCTATTGTGACAATCAAAGTTGCATCAAGCTTTCAATGAATCCAGTATTTCATGATAGGTCTAAACACATTGAGATTCCTTATCACTATGTTCGAGATATGTTGGAAAGGAATGTGATCCGACTGAATTATATTAGTACAGGTGATCAGATTGCAGACATTCTTACCAAGCCTCTCTCCAAGATCAAGATTGAACACTTTAGAGATAAACTTGGTATGGTTGAAAATGTTATTTAATTTTGAGATAGAGTCTCATTTATTCTGATATACTAATATATTTAAGATGTTTAACGTGTAAACTCTTTTATTTGTCATGTGTGTGACTCCATGACTTCATGGGCCCCCTGTGAACATTATTGAAGGGTGATGACTTTTCAATAATGAACACTTGTTTCAAATTGATATTGTAAGGTGACGATTTTACAACTATCAATTTAACTATCTTGATGGATATCATGTGACTTGATACCTGTGGACATGTCATGATAGTATATATCTCTGAGTCATTATGGTAGATATCAGTTGGTTGATATCATTAAATAAACCATAATTATGATAGAGATCTTCATGGTGAATATTATGGACATAATATTCATGGACATGCCATGAATCATTATCTGTATGGTAGGCATCATGTGACTTGATGCCATTGCACATACCTTACTTGATAACTATGAGTTATGGTGAGTATCATGAGAATTGATATTCATTGTTGAACCATATCTCTGAATATCACTATGGTGTGATATGTCTTCTCTTCACAATCAATGGATGAATTGTTATGTTTTCTCTAACATGAAATGTGTCCTCCCTAGCTAAGAGGGAGTGTTAATTCTTGTAACATCGGTCGTACAATTTCATAATTCCGATGCATGAATTGATTACATGTTAACATATATAATAATAGATAAACTATTAGTATATACATTAACCATAAATAATAAATAAAATCTAAATCGAATTATGGTGTTTGCCACCAGTCAAACCCTTTCGTGTTAACGGACTCTGATTAAGCGATTCATAATAAATCGCGTTCCTCACGATCAGTCAAGCAAGCGATGATCTTAATGCTTGTTAACGTGTTTTGTTATCATGAGTGGTTCATAGGGAAGATATATGTGTCTTCCCACGTGAGAAGACATATCTCTTCACTACGTACCCTCTCATTCACATACAT